>NC_036842.1:18617910-18917910 GCF_002910315.2 Salvelinus sp. IW2-2015
TGTGTGTGTGTGTGTGTGTGTGTGTGTGTGTGTGTGCTTGCATACGCCCATAAGTAAAAACTAAATTGGGGACCAATGCCTTCCTCATCTCTTTCATTTTGGCAAAACAGTCTATGGCTCTGTTCGCTTTTAGTTTTAGTTTTAAGAGGCAATTAAGCGTTTTAGTTAGGTAGCCTAACTTCCTCGCATGGGCAACCATGAGCTAGCTAAGTTAGCTAGCTTGTTAACGTGAGCCTCCTAGGCTACATCTAGGCTACGTATTGAACTTCAATTGTCTTAGGCCAGTGGCACAATATAGGAATGTATGGTTAGATCAGAATCACTGTCATAATCATTGGCCTGTACAGGGACTTAAGTCAAAACCACAAGTCCAAATCCCCATCTCCATCCATGGCTTAGGAAAGGGCCGATGTAGCAAGCTCGCTACTGCGGGACAGCCACACAAGCAGACCAGAAACAGACACGTTTTTCTGAGAATGATGACGTTTGCTGCTCCAGAACAACCTCAGCTCAACGCTGATTGGCTAATTATTTAATCTTTTTTTTTTAGCAGGAGAGGCCAAATGCTTGCTGGCATCAATCAATTAAATGCTACAGCGGCAACATGTCATACTCTTTTGTTCCAGACAGCATCAGAGACATGGACTACACATACTGAGACAGAGGGGCGCTGTTTTCCACAATCAGATGATTCCACTTGAGAATTGACGGAAAATTATGAAAACACAGAGAGGGGGAAAATAAATTATTTTCTATTTTACGTTTTTTTATAGGTCAAATATTTTGGGAAGCCTGGCTTCCCTTGGCATCCATGAATACACACTACTGGTACCTTATTGATCATGGATCCAAATGCATCTCTTTGACACAGTGAGGTCTAAAGATGACAAATTGTCTCTGAAGGGAATGTAAATTTGATCATTAATTGCATTTGAGCTAACAATAAGCTATGACATAAACTTTAAGAGATGAAGCCAGAAATATCATAGATTACTTTCCCTCAAATGTCCTCTACACAAAACATCCTTCTGCTGTCACGCCCTGACTGTAGAGAGCTTTTTGTCTCTATTTTGGTTTGGTCAGGGTGTGATTTGGGTGGGCATTCTATGTTCCTTTTTCTGTGATTTGTATTTCTTTGTGTTTGGCCGGGTGTGGTTCTCAATCAGAGGCAGCTGTCTATCGTTGTCTCTGATTGAGAACCATACTTAGGTAGCCTTTTCCCCACCTGCATTTGTGGGTAGTTGTCCATGTATAGTTGCCTGTGAGCACTATGTTGGCTTCACATTTTCGTTTTGATGTTTATTGTTTTGTTGGCGACATCTTAAAATAAAGAAGTATGTACGCTTACCAAGCTGCGCTTTGGTCCACTGTTTCCACCTTAGACGATCGTGACATCTGCATTCACACATCACTGAACTGGATGGCTTCACATCCACATTTCACATTTCCAGCCAATGTATGATGAGAAAGCAATCAGTTGGCATGCTGTAAATAATTAACACCTTTCTTAATCTCCAACTTACACAGGTCGACGTGACGTGAAATTCTGTCTGGATTCAGGAAGTCGAGATAATGCCAAATTAGGTTTGAAATGCCAATTATTGGCTTAGTGGTAACATATATTTATCTTGGGCTCAAAGACCCCCATAGATAATGGTAGCATGTAATTTACTGAGATGCTTAATTAGCACGAGGCATGCAAAGGTTGACAGACTCATGAGCCACAGCATGCCATTGGCTGAGAATAACATCTGTGTTCATGTGCACTCTTGATTGCACTGGTGGGTCTCTATTTATGCTTGTTGTTGGAGTTTATATTACTCACGGTAAAGGAAGAGTGCTATTTTGTCTCTGATCCACTTTTTGGCTTGTTTTGATTTTATAATTGTGACTATGATGTATAATTGCTCATAGACAGGAAGTCTATGATGTATAATTGCTCACAGTAAGTCTAATGTTATTCTCATCTCTTACTTTTTTGGGGTATTTTCTTAAAACTGCATTGTTGGTTAAGGGTTTGTAAGTAAGCATTTCTCTGTAAGGTCTACACCTGTTTTATTCGGTGCATGTGACAAATACAATTTGATTTGATGCATTACGGCGTAAATAAGTTTCTAATCAAATGTTAAATGTCACATGCTTCGTAAACAACAGGTGTAGTGTAACAGTGAAATGCTTACTTACGGACCCTTTCCAAAATTGCAGAGAGAAAAATAGAAAGAATAGAATAAATTACACAATGAGAATTGATAACTTGGCTATAGACACGGGGTACAAGTACAGAGTCGATGTGCAGGGGTACGACGTAATTGAGGTAGATACAGTACCAGTCAAAAGTTTGAACATACCTACTCATTCCAGGGTATTTCTTTATTTTTACAATTTTCTACATTGTAGAATAATAGTGAAGACATGAGAACTATGAAATAACACATATGGAATCATATAGTAACCAAAAAAGTGTTAAACAAATCACAATATATGTTATATTTTAGATTATTCAAAGTAGCCACCTTTGCCTTGATGACAGCCTTGCACACTCTTGGCATTCTCTCAACAAGCTTCACCTGGAATTCTTTTTTAACAGTCTTGAAGGAGTTCCCACATATGCTGAGCACTTGTTGGCTGCTTTTCCTTAACTCTGCGGTCCAACTCATCCCAAACCATCTCAATTGGGATGAGGTTGGGTGATTGTGGAGGCTATAGTTTGTTAACAAGAAATGTGTGGAGTTGTTGAAAAACAAGTTTTAATGACTCCAACCTAAGTGTATGTAAACTTCCGACTTCAACTGTACATATAGGTAGGGGTAAAGTGACTAGGAAACAGAATAGATAATAAGCAGTAGCAGCAGCGTTTGTGATGAGTCAAAATACTTTGTGCAAAGGGGGGTCAGTGCAGATAGTCCGGGTAGCTATTTGATTAACTATTTAGCGGTCTTATGGCTTGGAGGTAGAAATCTGTTCAGGGTCCTGTTGATTTCAGACTTGGTGCATCGGTACTGCTTGCTGTGCGGTAGCAGAGACAACCGTCAATGACTTGGGTGGCTGGAGTCTTTGACAATTTTTAGGGCCTTCCTCTAATACCAAATGGTATAGAGGTCCTGGATGGCAGGGAGGTTGACCCCAGTGATGTGCTGGGCCAAATGCAATACCCTCTGTAGCGCCTTGCGGTCGGAAGCCAAGGAGCCATACCAGGTGGTGCTGCAGCCGCTTCCTCTTTTGAGTACCGGGGTTTAGGGCCTGGTCTAGAGTAAGCAGATATCTAGAGTTGCCTACGCGTTGAAGTAAAAAATCTTCTTCCAAATCGAGATTAGTGGTTGCTGTTCTGATATCCAGAAGCTGTTTTCGGTCATAAGAAATGATGGCAGAGACATTATGTTCAAAAGAAGTTAAGACCACCATAAAAAAAAATAACTAAAATAGCAGAATTGGTCATGAGCCCGTAAAACGGCCGCTATCAACAGGGCCATACATTTTTTGTTGCAATTAGAACTGTGGCAATAACATGTCTCTCCAGATCAAAGACAAGTTTATCAGGGCTAGAACCAGGTAAAAGTTGTCAAATACACAATGGTGGAGTTGTTAAGGAAAGGGGAAGGGGGATACCTAGTCAGTTGTCCAAATGAATGTATTCAACTGAAATGTGTCTTCTGCATTTAACCCAACCCCTCTGAATCAGAGAGGTGTGGGGGGCTGTCTTAAACGACATCCACATCTTCGGCGCCCGGGGAACAGTGTGTTAACTGCCTTGCTCAGGGGCAGAAAAACAGATTTTTACCTTGTCAGCTCGGGGATTCAATCCAGCAACCTTCCGGTTACTGATCCAACGCTCTAACCACTAGCTGTAAGGTCTATGAAAATATGTCAGAAATTCACAAGATCAAATAGTTTTCTATAGCAGAGCCTAGAGCCTGTGGTTTCTGAGGTAATTTAATAACAACATGATATCATTACACAATTGCTCTAAATGGCAAAAAATCTCATATTGCAAATGTGGCTATAATATTACAGTACTACTTGTACTGTACCCTGCAGTGGCCATTTAAAGATAACAATGTGCATTGAAAAAGGAGAACACAATGAAATGTTCCATAACAATTTATTGTATTTATTTAAGGGAAGAGTGAATTGTACTCTGCAGAAATTATATAATCACCATTCGATTGTGTGCTTGGTAAAAGTGATAATCCACAAACTAATAACCCCTGCCCGATGTAATGTTGTAAAGGGTATGAATGCCTTTATCGTTCTTTATAACTTATTTGTCACTAGGCATTGAACTTTTTGCTTGAAGGTTATTTTCTATTTTTTCTGTCATTTTTAAAACATAATTAAGAGCGGAGGGGATAGAGATGGAGAAGGATAAATACAACAGAAGTGTATATCTCCATCAGGTGGATTGAATGGCAAATGCCAAGGCTAAGGTCTGCATTTATAGACTGGAAATGCTTACCCATGTATGGAAGCACTGACAAAAGACCAGGCCAATTCCAAATGCCTGGCAGTTGGCAGACCGTACCCAATACACGCCAATGGTAAAGATGAAAAGACGTGACAACCCAGCCACTCTTTAAATTATGTTTTGTATTTTCCACATTGTGAATAACTTCTCTCAATTTCAAGGAGAACATGCCATGTTTTGTATCATTATGTAGGGAACACTATGCCCTGAACAATGACCCACCATGCATCAATAATGGAAAAATATTAATTTCCCTAGATCACACTTTATGTAGTGATATGTCTCTCTTGTCGTGATGTGTGTTTTGTCCCATATTTTTTATTTTATTTAGAATTTTTAATCTCAGCCCCGGTCCCAACAGGAGGCCTTTTGGTAGGCCGTCATTGTAAATGAGAATTTGTTGTTATGTGACTTAGTTCAATAAATGTTAAATAAATTAAAAGTAAAAAAAAATGTAAGGGACTCTTCTCCCTGGGGCCGGGTGCATGTGTCACGTCCTGACCTTAGTTCCTTTTTAATGTCTCTATTTTAGTTTGGTCAGGGCGTGAGTTGGGGTGGGAAGTCTATGTTCTTTTTCTATGCTGTTGTGTTTCTATGTGTTTGGCCTGGTGTGGTTCCCAATCAGAGGCAGCTGTCTATCGTTGTCTCTGATTGGGAGCCATACTTAGGTAGCCTGTTTTCCTACTATGATTTGTGGGTAGTTGTTTTCTGTCTTTGTATTAGTTACCAGACGGAACTGTTTCGGTTGTTCTTTGTTTGTTTATTTTGTATTTTAGTGTTCAGTGCATTTTAATAAAATGACGAACACTTACCACGCTGCACATTGGTCCGATCCTTCCTACTCCTCCTCAGACAAAGAGGAGATCCGTTACAGCATGTCTCATCACAGAACGTTTCAGTCAACCAGAAAAGGAGCCTCAGCACCTAGCCCCGCCCTCACTGTCAATTCGAACTGAACTATAAAAGCTTTGCACAAATAATAGCCAAGGCCGACCAAAATCCTTCTGCTGCTCAGACATCAGCATAGTTGGTAACTGGAAAGCTTGTCCTATCCTTGAGTAAAAAGAAACCATACTCTCCTATCACCTCTCCTGTCCCCTTGCTAACTACTTTACCATTGCTTATCATTTTGCTATTATCTGTCACTGATGCATTTATCCTGTACTGTAGTATGACGTTGTTTATGTAATAAATCTTCTCCGTATTATAAAATAATATCACTGTCTCTAAGATTTTGAATCTGACTTGTCATTAAGAGAACTCTACAGAACCTTCAGATTATAGATTAGGGTAGTTATCATTGTTTTATGTTACTGCGGAGCCCCTAGTCCCACTTAACATGTCTCTGATACCTATTTTGTCCCACCTCCCACACATGCGGTGACCTCACCCAGCATAACTAGTGTGTCCTGAGATGCAACCTCACTTATCATCCCTCAATGCCTAGGTGTATCTCCACTGTATCCGCACCCTACCATACCCTGTATGTACATTATGCCCTGAATCTATCCTACCACGCCCATAAATCTGCTCCTTTTATTCTCTGTCCCCAACGCACTAGACGACCTTTAGCCGTACCCTCATCCTTCTTCTCCTCTGTTCCTCGGGTGATGTGGAGGTTAACCCAGGCCCTGTGTGTCCCCAGGCGCTCTCATTTGTTGACTTCTGTAACCGTAAAAGGCTTGGTTTCATGCATGTTAACATCAGAAGCCTCCTCCCCAAGTTTGATTTACTCACTGCTTTAGCACACTCCGCCAACCCTGATGTCCTTGTCGTGTCTGAATCCTGCCTTAGGAAGGCCACCAAAAATTCTGAGATTTCCATCCCCAACTATACCATTTTCTATCAAGATAGAACTGCCAAAGGGGGAGGAGATTGACAGAACTTTGCAGGCTAACTTTCCAGGTCTATGCCAAAACAGTTGGAGCTTCTAATTCTAAAAATGTATCTCTCCAGAAATAAGTCTCTCACTGTTGCCGCCTGTTATAGACCCCCCTTAGCTCCCAGCTGTGCCCTGGACACCATATGTGAATTGATTGCCCCCCATCTATCTTTAGAGTTTGTTCTGTTAGGTGACCTAAACTGGGATATGCTTAACACCCCGTCCGTCCTACAATCTAAGCTAGATGCCCTCAATCTCACACAAATCATCAAGAAATCCACCAGGTACAACCCTAAATCCGTAAACATGGGAGCCCTCTTAGATATTATCCTGACCAACTTGCCCTCCAAATACACCTCTGCTGTTTTCAATCAGGATCTCAGTGATCACTGCCTCATTGCCTCCATCCGTTATGGGTCTGCGGTCAAACGACCACCCCTCATCACTGTCAAACAATCCCTAAAACACTTATATTATATATAAGTGTTGACCTCATCCCGTCAGTAGAGGATGCCTGGTTGTTCATTAAAAGTAATTTTCTCACCATCTCAAAAAAGCATGCCCCTTTCAAAAAATGTAGAACTAAGAAGAGATATAGCCCTTGGTTCACTCCAGACCTGACTGCCCCTGACCAGCACAAAAACATCCTATGGCAGACTGCACTAGCTTCGAATAGTCCCCGCGATATGCAACTTTTCAGGGAAGTCAGGAACCAATACACACAGTCAGTTAGGAAAGCATAGGCTAGCTTTTTCAAACAGAAATTTGCATCCTGTAGCTTTAACTCCAAAAAGTTTTGGGACACTGTAAAGTCCATGGAGAGTAAGAGCATCTCCTCCCAGCTGCCCACGGCACTGCGGCTAGGAAACAATGTCACCACCGATAAATCCACAATAATCAAGAATTTCAATAAGCATTTCTCTACGCCTGGCCATGCTTTCCTCCTGGCTACCCCAACCCCGGCCAACAGCTCCGCACCCACCGCAGCTACTTGCCCAAGCCTCCCCAGCTTCTCCTTCACCCAAATCCAGATAGCAGATGTTCTGAAAGAGTTGCAAAACCTGGACCTGTACAAATCAACTGGGCTAGATAATCTGGACCCTCTCTTTAAAAAATTATCTGCTACCATTTTTGCAACCCCTATTACCAGTCTGTTCAACCTCTCTTTCATATCGTCCAAGATTCCTAAAGATTGGAAAGCTGCCGCTGTCATCCCCCTCTTCAAAGGGGGTGACACTCTAGACCCAAACTGTTACAGACCGTTTTCCATTCTGCTCTGCCTATCTAAAGTCTTTGAAAGCCAAGTTAACAAACAGATCACTGACCATTTTGAATCCCACCGAACCTTCTCCGCTGTGCAATCCGGTTTCCGAGCTGGTCACGGGTGCACCTCAGCCACGCTCAAGGTACTAAACAATATCCTAACCGCCATCGATAAAAGAATGTACTGTGCAGCCATCTTCATCGACCTGGCCAAGGCTTTCGACTCTGTCAATCACCGTATTCTTATCGGCAGACTCAACAGCCTTGGTTTGTCAAATGACTTCCTCGCCTGGATCACCAACTACTTCTCAGATAGAGTTCAGTGTTTCAAATCGGGGGGCCTGTTGTCCGGACCTCTGGCAGTCTCTATGGGGGTACGACAGGGTTAAATTCTCGGGCTGACTCTTTTCTCTGTATATATATCAACGATGTCGCTCTTCTGCAGGTGATTCCTTGATCCACCTCTATGCAGACAAACCCATTCTGTATACATCTGGCCCTTCTTTGGACACTGTGTTAACAAACCTCCAAATGAGCTTCAATGCCATACAACACTCCTTCCGTGGCCTCCAACTTCTCTTAAACGCCAGTAAAACTAAATGCATGCTTTTCAACCGATCGCCGCCCGCACCCGCCCGCCTGACTAGCATCACTACTCTGGACGGTTCTGACTTAGAATATGTGGACAACTACAAATACCTAGGTGTCTGGCTAGACTGTAAACTCTCCTTCCAGACTCATATTAAGCATCTCCGATCCAAAATTAAATCTAGAATCGGCTTCTTACTTCGCAACAAAGCCTCCTTCACTCACACTGCCAAACATACCCTCGAAAATTGACTATCCCACCAATCCTCGACTTCGGCGATGTAATTTACAAAATAGCCTCCAACACTCTACTCAGCAATCTGGATGTGGTCTATCACAGTGCCATCTGTTTTGTCACCAAAGCCCCATACACCACCCACCCCTGTGACCTGTATGCTCTCGTCGGCTGGCCCTCGCTACATATTCATCGCCAGACCCACTAGCTCCAGGTCATCTATAAGTCTTTGCTAGGTAAAGCTCTGCCTTATCTCAGCTCACTGGTCTCCATAACAACACCCACCCGTAGCACGCCAACACCTCTGTGGCCACCTTTCCTTCCAGTTCTCTGCTGCCAATGACTGGAATGAATTGCAAAAATCGCTGAAGTTGGAGACTTATATCTCCCTCACTAACTTTAAGCATCAGCTATCTGAGCAGCTTACTCATCGCTGCAGCTGTACACAGCCCATCTGTAAATAGCCCATCTAACTACCTACCCCATCCCCATATTGTTTTTATTTACTTTTTTTTGCTCTTTTGCACACCAGTATTTCTACTTGCACATCCTCATCTGCACATCTATCACTCCAATGTTAATTTACTAAATTGTAATAACTTCTCCACTATGGCCTATTTATTGCCTTACCTCCTTACTCCATTTGCACACACTGTATATAGATTTTTCTATTGTGTTATTGACTGTACTTTTGTTTATCCCACGTGTAACTCTGTGTTGTTGTTTTTTGTCACACTGCTTTGCTTTATCTTGGCCAGGTCGCAGTTGTAAATGAGAACTTGTTCTCAACTGGCCTACATGGTTAAATAAAGGTGAAATAAAAAATCAAATAAAAATTCTAATTTTTATACAAACTGTTTATACTTACGACTTAAATGATAAGTGGTGCCCCGTTTATAGTAGAATATCGATAAATCCATATTTTATATTCCATAATGAATTACCCAATTAATTTTACATTATCATAACACTTCACTACACACATCATGTATGAGTTTTACTGAAAAGGAAGACAGGATTGGAAAGCTTAGAAATATGTAATTCAATCTTTAAATTGAACTGAATATTGTGAAAACAAGACATGGAACAAAACGTGGAGGGATTGGGGTTCTGTAAAGTAAAATGCTACTTTATATTTGCTCAGTATTGTTGGGAAGTTGTTGGGAACTGTATTAGTCCATGTTTTCTTCACTTTTGACTTAGAATTGAGAAATCGTTGCAATTATTTATGACCATTCTCAAAGCTTCTACAATAGCACTCCTCTGAATTTTATATTGACAAAATATGACTGGTTGGAGAAGTTGCTTCTTATTGACATTACTTATCCACCTTTTACTGAAGTACAAAGCTTAACTTGGACATTGGATTTGGATTTAAGAGCATAGGCAACCAGTTCCTAGCAAACGTCCTCAAATACTAGCTCCTTCTAAGGTTATATTTGGGATGAATATGTGAATGAAAGATCTCTCTAATAAAACTGGTTCAGATCTTCAGAGATGACATGACAGAGTGAGCACTGATATGATTAAAACGTTCAATTACGCTTTTATTTCTCAATACAATTGCCACTCAGTTATGTCATAAAGTTATATAAGTGGATTTAATTAGTTCAATTACATTTAATGTTCCACTAATAGATCTAACCAGAGCTAGGGAGAGATATGAGTCACATGCAACCCAAAAATGACTCTCGAAGGTGAGGAAACCCCTGAGTACCATGGAAACCACAAGGGAGTGAACTAGAGAGTCCATATAAAGTAGGCCAGCACTAGGTCAAACTTTCAGCTAATAACAATAATGAAGATGATTGTGGTGATAATAATCCTTTCTACAAAAAGTGAATAATATGTCACTGTAAGTGCCGCTGTAGAGATATACATAATTAATGAAGCGATAATTTGCGATAATTTGACTTGGACTAATCTTATTCTGATGGAATTTTTCAAAGCTGTATCCCCATTTTCCTAAAAGTTGGTGATCCTTCTAAACTTCCTCTATCCTCACTTGGGTAGACATTCTGTGGTAAAGTATGTCTCAGTTGATAGAACATGGCACTTCCAAAGACAGGATTGTGGGTTAAATTCCTGGGGCACCCATATGTAAAATGAATGCACACATGATTGTACGTTTCTTTGGATAAAAGTGTCTGCTAAATGGCATTTATTATTTATTATATATCATTGCATGAATCAATCACCATAACAAAAGTAAAATGCTAGATAAACGTGGGTTTGACTCTCGATTCAGGTTACTGCTCCCTACACTGTCAGCCATTTCATACGCACTTTTAATTGACTGTTTTGAACACCCAGTCAGTCAACTAGTACAATCTTGCACAACAATCTCAGTGCTTTATTTCCCCCTCCCAGTATGCTACTGTGACTTGCTAGCTGCTGCACAATGCATCACCATGGGAAAACTACGTTCCCTGCAGGACAGCTACCAAACCCGATGTCACAGGAAGGCCAAAAAGATCATCATGGACAACAACCACCCGAGCCACTGCTTGTTCACCCCTCTATCATCCAGAAGGCGAAGTCAGTACAGGTGCATCAAAGCTGGGACCGAAAGACTGAAAAACTGTTTATATCTCAAGGCAATCAGACTGTTAAACAGCCATCACAAACACAGAGAGGCTGATGCCTACATACAGGCTTGAAATCATTGACCACTTTAATAAATGGATCACTAATCACTTTAATAATGCCACTTTAATAATGTTTACATATCTTGCATTGCTCATCTCATACAGTGGGGCAGTGAGGCCTGTAATTTTCATCATAGGTACCCTTCAACTATGACAGCCAAAATGAGAAAAAGAAATCCAGAAAATCACATTGTAGGATTTTTAATGAATTTATTTGCAAATTATGGTGGAAAATAAGTATTTGGTCACCTAAAAACAAGCAAGATTTCTGGCTCTCAACAGACCTGTAACTTCTTCTTTAAGAGGCTCCTCTGTCCTCCACTCGTTACCTGTATTAATGGCACCTGTTTGAACTTGTTATCAGTATAAAAGACACCTGTCCACAACCTCAAACAATCACACTCCAAACTCCACTATGGCCAAGACCAAAGAGCTGTCAAAGGACACCAGAAACAAAATTGTAGACCTGCACCATGCTGGAAGACTGAATATGCAATAGGTAAGCAGCTTGGTTTGAAGAAATCAACTGTGGGAGCAATTATTAGGAAATGGAAGACATACAAGACCACTGATAATCTCCCTCGATCTGGGGCTCCACGCAAGATCTCACCCCGTGGGGTCAAAATGATCACAAGAACGGTGAGCAAAAATCCCAGAACCACACCGGGGGGACGTAGTGAATGACCTGCAGAGAGCTGGGACCAAAGTAACAAAGCCTACCATCATAACACACTACGCCGCCACGGACTCAAATCCTGCAGTGCCAAGACGTGTCCCCCTGCTTAGCCAGTACATGTCCAGGCCCGTCTGAAGTTTGCTAGAGAGCATTTGGATGATCCAGAAGAAGATTGGGAGAATGTCATATGGTCAGATGAAACCAAAATAGAACTTTTTGGTAAAAACTCAACTCGTCGTGTTTGGAGGACAAAGAATACTGAGTTGCATCAAAGAATACCATACCTACTGTGAAGCATGGGGTGGAAAATCATGCTTTGGGGCTGTTTTTCTGCAAAGGGACCAGGACGACTGATCCGTGTAAAGGAAAGAATGAATGGGGCCATGTATCGTGAGATTTTGAGTGAAAACTCCCTTCCATCAGCAAGGGCATTGAAGATGAAACGTGGCTGGGTCGTTCAGCATGAAACTGATCCCAAACACACCGCCCGGGCAACGAAGGAGTGGCTTCGTAAGAAGCATTTCAAGGTCCTGGAGTGGCCTAGCCAGTCTCCAGATCTCAACCCCATAGAAAATCTTTGGAGGGAGTTGGAAGTCCGTGTTGCCCAGCAACAGCCCCAAAACAATCACTGCTCTAGAGGAGATCTGCATGGAGGAATGGGCCAATAATCAGCAACAGTGTGAAAACTTGTGAAGACTACAGAAAACGTTTGCCTCTGTCATTGCCAACAAAGGGTATATAACAAAGTATTGAGAAACTTTTGTTATTGACCAAATACTTATTTTCCACCATAATTTGCAAATAAATTCATTACAAATCCTACAATGTGATTTTCTGGATTTCTTTTCCTCATTTTGTCTGTCATAGTTGAAGTGTACCTATGATGAAAATTACAGGCCTCTCTCATCTTTTTAAGTGGGAGAACTTGCACAATTGGTGGCTGACTAAATACTTTTTTGCCCCACTGTATGTACAGTATATACTGTATTTTGCCTATGCCGCTCTGTCATTGCTCATCCATATATATGTTTTCTTATTCCATTACTTTACTTAGATTTGTGTGTATTAGGTAGTTGTTGTGGAATTGTTAGATTACATGTTAGATATTTCTGCACTGTCGGAACTAGAAGCACAAGCATTTCGCTACGCTCGCAATAACATCTGCTAACCATGTATATGTGACCAATAACATTTGATGAGTGAAAAAATGCAGATATTATGACCATTTATAATTTCTGACATAGAAAACTTTAGTTCTAGTTCAAATAAATGACCATGTTTAAGCATGAATAATTACTAAATGTCCCTACATTATTTAGACAAAATGATTGAACATAGTCTAGCTCAGTGAAACCAATAAACTGTACTTATCATAACTAAGGATAAGACCCAGATGCAGACAGTTCAAATCACAGATGTTTATTTACAAAACAGGGGCAGGCAAAAGACAGGTCAAGGGCAGGCAGAGGTTGCTAATCCAGAGCAGAGTCCGTAAGGTACAGAACGGCAGGCAGGCTCAGGGTCAGGGCAGACAGAGGTCAGTAATCCATGGCAATGTCAAAAGGTACAGAACAGCAGGCAGGCTCAGGGTCAGGGCAGGCAGGATGGTCAAAACTTGAAGAACTAGATAACAGGATCTGGAGCGAACAGATGTACGGAAAAACGCGCTTGTAGACTTGACGAGACAAGACACACTGGCAACAGACAAACAGAAAACACAGGTATAAATGCACAGGGGATAATCGGGAAAAAGTGTGACATCTGGAGGGGGGTGGAGACAAGCACAAGACAGGTGAAACAGATCAGGGTGTGACAGTATTGGTTTTACAAAAAATAGTTTGGCTCTCACTTCCTTATTTCCTGATAAATATGTATGGTCAGACCCAGGTTGGCAAGACATGAGCTGTGTTCGAATACCCATAATAACATACTGTATACTACATACTTACTGAGTATATACTATATACTATTAGTACATTTTAGCATACTGTAAACGGACGGTATCCTTTCAGTTGAGCATACAGTACTAGCACTACGCCTGTCTACCGGAAGTTGATGCTGTTGCTATGCAACCTCTTGCTAGCTTGTTAACATAAAAAATTACTAGTACACACTTTGGTGTGTAGTGCCAGAGTGCGCTCTGGGCGTTTGTAAATGCAGAGGGTTTCCAGATTGTCCGTTTGTAAATTCAGAGCGTCTCGGAGCGTTAGAGTGCATACTGGACACTCTGGCCCAGGAGTAGGGGTTGATCCGAGCGTTCTGACCGTCACAATGGTAGTCAAGCACACTGGCTAGCTACTTCCAGACACAAATAAGAGAACACCTCACTCTGACCATTTTACTCGCCCTAGCAAATCAAATCAAATGTATTTATATAGCCCTTCGTACATCAGCTGATATCTCAAAGTGCTGTACAGAAACCCAGTCTAAAACCCCAAAACAGCAAGCAATGCAGGTGTAGAAGCATGGTGGCTAGGAAAAACTCCCTAGAAAGGCCAAAACCTAGGAAGAAACCTAGAGAGGAACCAGGCTATGAGGGGTGGCCAGTCCTCTTCTGGCTGTGCCGGGTGGAGATTATAACAGAACATGGCCAAGATGTTCAAATGTTCATAAATGACCAGCATGGTCAAATAATAATAATCACAGTAGTTGTCGAGGGTGCAGCACCTCAGGAGTAAATGTCAGTTGGCTTTTCATAGCCGATCATTAAGAGTATCTCTACCGCTCCTGCGGTCTCTAGAGAGTTGAAAGCAGAGCTGGTTGGGCGTGAATAATCAAGTCAATAAATGTTGGGTAGTTAGTTAGATAGCATATAGTTAATATACTGGAAAGTTCGATGTATTAGTAGCCAACTAACTGTAATGATAAACTATGCGGTTCATAAGGATAGAAACAAATTGTCAGCCAAGACAACATGTAGCATAACTTATTGAAAAGTCATTACTTTATTACATGGCTCAACATTCTCTCGACATTTGTCATAATTACTTAAAGCAATGAATTTGTATCTGCTCTCGTCGGACTTCGGCTGCATATTTTCCGCCATTTTCTTCAATTCTGAAAACGTGAAACCACGACCCATTTTCGGAAGAATTGCATTATGGGCCCTAAAAGCACGGAAATAGTGTCCACTGCATGTGTACTTCGTATTTTGGCAAATGTAGTACGACATCCCAGAACTTTTTGCATACTAACTCTATCCATACAATGACCGATAAGCATACTACATACTCAATTTACTTCACAAATAGTATGGTTAGTGCGGTTAGTATGAGTATTTGAACACAGCTATGGTTTTAATATCTCAACTGGTACAAAGAAATCTTATTTTACCTCCACAATGAAACATAATGATTCCTCCTGACACAGAAGGCTGGGATGAAGTTGAAACTTAAATTAATTGTCATCTTCACAGGAACCGCAGTGAATATAATTTTTATTTTCATCTATTGGTCATGCTTTGCAAGTATGACTTATCCAGAGGCTAATGTCATGTGAAGGGAAGAGACAGATTAGAATAGGACTCCAGAAATGCAATGAAGCCGTCCTAAACACAGGGTAATAAGCTAAGTGAATATGCAGATTTCAGGACACAATGCTTCCGGCTGTGTAATTCCTCAGCATCGTTGTTAAATCCACGTCACACTAAAGAGACAGAATTGTTGCCTTTAGCAACAAAGGTCCCAGCTTGATACTTGTTTTGTTGTACACTGTCATAACTGGCCTGTTCGGGTCAGGTTACCGTGGACAATAGTCCTACAGAGATATCTCTCACATCCACCAGAGGGGGGAGATAGAGAGGTAGGGAGGTGTTTTTTTACGACAAAAAAATCTTAAATCAGCAGACAAAATCCTTTGTCCTCTCAGTGTGAAGGATTGGAATGTGTGAGTGGGCCCTACGGAGAATCTAACTCAGAAACATAACATGCAATAAATGGACTTTGGGACAAGTATTTCATCAGCCAAAATGGTGGTAATAACGATAGATGGAATAAGAAAAAGAATATCGGTTTTTGTTCTGTTATTAAAAGTTAAATAACGAAAACATTGTAACTTGAAGAGTTTCCATAGTATGCACATGTTTACATATTGTACGTTGTGTGGAAAATGTCCAGATCAAAGAGAATGTTTTTGTAAAAGTGAACTGTGAAATTTGTTGTCTAAACTGATACAATCTTGACCCCTTGCCTCGTAACTAGCTTACAATTGGCTCAATCATCCCCCTCCTCTCCCCTGAAACTATTCCCCAGGTCGTTGCTGTAAATGAGAATGTGTTCTCAGTCAACTTACCTGGTAAAATAACGGTAAAATAAAAATACAAATAAAAACTACATACGCCCAGAAAAAAATACAAATAAAACTACATACGCCCTCTTAATCTATGCTATGGATGAGTAGCTGTGTCGGAAATAGTTTCAGGATACATGTCAAATTAAAACATGTGCCAAATAATGTTTTTCTCTCAAATATATATTTAATAGGGATGTCAAACGATTAAAATAATTCAATCGGGTTAATGGCATTCTAAATATATTTTCCTTTATTATGTTCCCCTAACCCTACTACCCCTCACCTAAATGGAGTAAACTAATAGAAAACAACACTTAGTCTTCTATTTCCAGCTTATATATACTTTGTATTTTACAATAGTTATCTTTTATTGTATCCTTCAGCTACCCTCAACCCCTCCCACCTTTCTCTGAAAACCATCCAGTTTTGATTTCTATTTGCCATTTATTTTTTACTGTGCTGTTTCCCAAAATGTCAGAAACTATATACATTTTACAGACCCAGCATATTTTACATGAGTTCTTTTGTTGGTTTCAGTCCCACCCTTCAGCTCCACACAACCGCTCCCATCTAGCTCTTAGCACCATCCAGTTTGGATTTCTATTTGCCATATATTTTTCAACTGTGCTGTGACGTTTCACAAAAGTTCTGAACCTTTTCTATTCTCATAGTTTCTACAGATTGTAAATGAAAGATAAGCATTTTTGCTAAATCTATTATTAGATTATTGATCGATTGACTTTGACTTTTCAAATCACCAAGCAATGCTATTTGCAAAGTTAATGGCATTCGTTAATTGTGATTAATCGCAATTTATTTTAGAATTCGAATCACAAAAGTCAACAACACAAACAACACAAAATTCATTGTATCATACATACACTGCTAAAAAAAATAAAGGGAACACTTAAATAACACAATGTAACTCCAAGTCAATCACACTTCTGTGAAATCAAACTGTCCACTTAGGAAGCAACACTGATTGACAATAAATGTCACATGCTGTTGTGCAAATGGAATAGACAAAAGGTGGAAATTATAGGCAATTAGCAAGACACCCCCAATAAAGGAGTGGTTCTGCAGGTGGTGACCACAGACCACTTCTCAGTTCCTATGCTTCCTGGCTGATGTTTTGGTCACTTTTGAATGCTGGCGGTGCTTTCACTCTAGTGGTAGCATGAGACGGAGTCTACAACCCACACAAGTGGCTCAGGTAGTGCAGCTCATCCAGGATGGCACATCAATGCGAGCTGTGGCAAGAAGGTTTGCTGTGTCTGTCAGCGTAGTGTCCAGAGCATGGAGGCGCTACCACTAGACAGGCCAGTACATCAGGAGACGTGGAGGGGGCCGTAGGAGGGCAACAACCCAGCAGCAGGACCGCTACCTCCGCATTTGTGCAAGGAGGAGCACTGCCAGAGCCCTGCAAAATGACCTCCAGCAGGCCACAATTATACCATGGGCCTTTGCGTCTCAGAGGCCTAACACAGCAAACAATACTTTTTTTGCACACTTTTTTTGCACAATATACCTTACTGTGTTTGGCCTCTGAGATGCAGAGGCCTATAGTCTGCCCTGTAGATAATCATGGCATTCTGCAATTAATATACGGCAGACAGAGTATAGGCCAGATTGGTCCACCATGCAAACAGGCTGTTCTGGTCGCATCTTCTGGTGACCTATTGAAAACAGTACAACAATGATATAGCAAATTAAGATGTGTGATGTCAGATCAAATCAAATCAAAGTTTATTTGTCACGTGCGCTGAATACAACAGGTGTAGACCTTACAGTGAAATGCTTACTTAGAGGCTCTAACCAATAGTGCAGAAAAGGTATTAGATGAACAATAGGTAGGTAAAGAAATAAAACAACAGTAAAAAGACAGGCTATATACAGTAGCGAGGCTATAAAAGTAGCGAGGCTACTAGCGAGGCAAAATTGACGCACGGGTGCGTCAATAGACTCGTAAGATTTTTAATTACATGTCCCAGACTGACCCTGGCTGTCAGGGTCCTGGTCAAGGCCAGGAGTGGGAATAAAAAGCGACATGATCCCTTTACAGCAGTGTCTTTAACCTCCAACAGTGTGACTCTCCACTAGTGGCCTGTGTCCAATTATATTTTGCCACAGGAAAGGAGAGCCATGGCCTTTAACTGTTTTTCATATGTCAAGGAAGAAATAGGATATTAAGGAAAAAAACCTTGCCCACTCTAAGATGGACATTGCCACTTATTTCATTAGATAGCAGCAATGGTATTGCAGCAACAGGCGACATTGTAATTAATATTTTTTGAGGGATGTCATATTTCCTAAATTTGAAATGTTATTAAATTAGTGCAGTGTGACTGCCTACTATTAATGTAAATGTGACGTACTGCCTATAGGAAGAGGAAACGTTTGTGAATGAGCTAATCATTGAGGATTTAAAGCAACATCACATCAAGTATCGCTAGCTACGTGTTCGACATATGATGCTCTGATATTGTCCGTGTTGACAACTGTATAAGATGCCATCATACCTAGTTGTTTAGCAACTCTTATGTAACACTTTGTTTGGATCTCGTGTTCTATAATATGTCCCCTGATTGCTAAACATAACAAACCTTCTAGTCAGACGGTCAGTTATTTAGCTGATGATAATACAATGTAATCTTTCCCCAGGTCTAAAAGATTTGACATACTACAACACATAACATCAAAGCGGAATTGACATCTTGTCTGCATTGTGATGAATGTGTTCCTCAGAGATTTGGGGGGAAGGGGTATGGATGGGGGAAGGGGTATGGATAGGGGATTTGTAGGGAGTGCTGTGGTGGCTTGCCAATCATTTGATGATGCAGCATCTGTTTTCCTATGCCTGCCAGTGGACTGGGCTTAATGTGCCTCTGTGGTGTGACACAGTGGGTTAAAAATATTTCCTGATCAAATGGTTGAGGGAGTAGGCATCTGGAGACCTGGCAGATGTGTGGGCCTCTTGCACTCATTAACCACTGCTACCGGTGATGATGGCACTGAGGTTACCAACATTTGGGACAATCAGTGTGGTGATACAGGGAAGGAATACAATGGAGTATTTCCACGAATTACATCGCCGCACACGTTATTATCACAGAGGCAAATGTTTCTTCATTGGCTCGACATCCTCTCATATGTTAATAGGTGTGAAGGATTGTGGGTAATGCTCGTCAGGATGCTTTAGTTCCGTAACATGATTGTCTTGTTCTCTTGTAATCTGACATTGTCACATAATATCAGCAGGTTAATTCTGTGTGTGTTGGTGGAACTGTATGAACCCACACGAATAAAACAGACATTTAAATATATTTCCTATACTCAAAATGTATTCCAAATGCATTTACATTTCAAATACATTTCAAATACAGTTCCAGTCAAATGTTTGGACACACCTACTCATTCAAGGGTTTTTCAAAATTTTTACTATTTTCTACATTGTAGAATAATAGTGAAGAAATCAACACTATGAAAAAGCACATATGGAATCATGTAGTAACCAAAAAAGTGTATATTTGAGATTATTCAAAGTATTCACCCTTTGCCTTGATACCCTTTGCCTTGATATTATATTAACGGCGTCCAAAAAATGTATGGCATAAAAAATGTCACATGTTTTTTACATGTTAACTTTAATTTTGACAGCCCTAATATTTAATACATTTAAAATATATTTGAACAAATATTGCAAAATGTACGTATGTAAAATATATCTATCTATATTTAAAATGGATCTGAAAATGTATTTAAAATGTGTTAAAAATATAAATAACTAGCTTCACCTGGAAAGCCTTTCCAACGATCTTGAAGGAGTTCCCACATATGCTGAGTACTTGTTGGCTGCTTTTCTTTCACTCTGCGGTCCAACTCATCCCAAACAATCACAATTGGGTGATTGTGGCAGCCAAGTCATCTGATGCAGATGACCTGGCCTTGAATGAGTAGGTGTGTCCAAACTTTTGAATGGTACTGCAGCTACATTAGAATGACATCACAATTACATAACATTCATTTTACATTTGAAATAAGAACTGAAGAGAATGAAGAACAGATTGACACAGATCCATGAAAGCAGGGAAAGCAGTACATTTCAGATTTTAAAATAAAGTTAATAAAATAAAAATGTTCCTACATTTCACTGGCTAAAGCTACTATCTTCAAAAGGAAATTAGTAGTTTACCCTAGTTTCGTTTTTTACAAGAATGTGTGAAAACTGCAAGTCTTCAGAACCATACAGAACCATTTATAAATCACCACTTTGTTTATTTGGTACAAATCACCACTTTATGTTTATGCGGTCCAACTGGTTCCAAACCACCTCAATCAGGTTGAGGTCGGGTGATTGTGGAGGCCAGGTCATCTGATGCAGCACTCCATCACTCTCCTTCTTGGTCAAATAGCCCTTACACAGCCTGGAGGTGTATTGGTCATTGTCCTGTTGAAAAACAAATGATAGTCCCACTAAGCGCAAACCAGATGGGACAGTGTATCTCTGCAGAATGCTGTGGTAGCCATGCTGGTTAAGTGTGCCTTGAATTCTAAATAAATCACTGACCGTGTCACCAGCAATGCACCATCACACCTCTTCTTCCAGGCTTCACTGTGGGAACCACACATGCAGAGATCATCCGTTCACCTACTCTTCGTCTCACAAAGACATGGTGGTTGGAACCAAAAACCAAAAATTTGGACTCATCAGACCAAAGGACAGATTTCCACCGGTATAATGTCCATCACTCATGTTTCTTGGCCCAAGTAGGTCTCTTCTTCTCATTGGTGTACTTTAGTCGTTGTTTCTTTGCAGCAATTCGACCATGAAGGCCTGATTCGCGCAGTCTCCTCTGAACAGTTGATGTTGAGATGTGTCTGTTACTTGAACTCTGTTATTAATCATTTATTTGGGATACAATTAACTGCACCTCAGATTGCAGCCCAAATAAATGCTTCACAGAGCCTGGGGGCACTTTGTTCACAACGTTGACATCAGCAAACCGTTCGCTCACACGACGCCATACACATGGTCTGCAGTTGTGAGGCCGGTTGGACTTACTGCCAAATTCTCTAAAATGACGTTGGAGGTGGCTTATGGTAGAGATATGAACATAACATTCTCATTAATTTTTTTATAGCAAAAATTCTTAATCAAATTGCTAAATAATCTATGGTATGACCATCTTAAAATAATTCCATATGTTAGTTTAGGGCTGTCTGTATATATTCAAATATATATACTCATGCCCACACAGTTGGACTGAGCATTTCAATGGCACAAGAAAATAAATTATAACAATTATTTTAATAAAAAGTTGTATAAAATAAACAGTGATTTATTAAACATAAAGTGATGATTTAAAAATAAATGGTTCTGCATGGTTCTAAAGATTTGCAGCCTGTCTTTAAATGTTCTGAAATATTTTGTCTATTCCCTTGAACAACATTCTTACCTAGCACTGCCACTGACCCACACAACTCCTAGGCTTGTTAAGCTGCTATAATTTACAGTTTAATGTCTTCAGGGCTGCACATCATATTCTCTACATTCAGGCTACGGAAACAAAATATGACAAACATATTCATGGCTTTAAAGTGAAACTAAATATTTTCCTGTGCAACCAGGAGTTTTATTTATATATCTCTGAGATAATAATTATGTTGATGATAAGGCTTCGCTGTACTGTTGTTTCTGAGTGCCCGAGAGACAAAAAGAGAGTGCAGATTCAATAGCGTCATGGTTGCGAAAACAGCATGTTGTAGCCCAACCAGGTTAAAAGATCTGACCCGTATTACCGGCGCAACATTTTTATCTTGCTATAGCGGATCTCCGGGAATGCATTTTACAGTCATAAACCATTTGGCAGGCCTAAAACTACTCACGTCGTTTACACTTTGTTCAGTCATGTCATTGGCTAGCTACTGTAGCTAACAACCTGGTAACTTTACCAATATATCCCTTCTTCAGGAGATCGAAGATCATAGCAATGAATGAATGACAGATCTCTTGCATGTCCTCATCACAAACCTGGCGGGAATGCATTTTACAGTCATAAACCATTTGGCAGGCCTAAAACTACTCACGTCGTTTACACTTTGTTCAGTCATGTCATTGGCTAGCTACTGTAGCTAACAACCTGGTAACTTTACCAATATATCCCTTCTTCAGGAGATCGAAGATCATAGCAATGAATGAATGACAGATCTCTTGCATGTCCTCATCACAAACCTGGCGTTTTTAAAGATGTCCATTCAAATGCATCTCAATAGGAAAATAGTGCGTTTACACAATGTAGAAACCTAACATTCCACAAATGACTTTGTAATTTCATCGACAGGTATGCGTATCAACATTTAAGCTTTAATAAGAAATACATGTCTTTACAGTGTTACATATTAGTTTCTAGGGCACAACATGTGCTTCAAAGGTAGCTTTAATTCATATAGGTTCATATATGCTTAGCTATATACTGCTTCGAAATTGAAACAGTTTCTAACGTTAGCCAATTTAGCTTTCATATACAGTATTTTAGAACTTGATATTTTTACCTAGCTACCTAGACCATAGTACTTTGATGGTGGCATATAGCTGACTAACTAGCTACTACCATAACCAGCTAGCTAACTAGTGAATCCAGCTAACACTAACATTAGCTTTCTAGCTAGCTAGCTTGGCTGAGTTGTCATCCATGGCATGGCCATCTTAAAATAATTGTTAGCTTAGTAGAACCCACCGTGAGACGGGAGTTCCCAAAGTTTGGTTCCTAGTGGGCAGAAAATGACTGCGGACTGCCAAATAGGCCACTGACATGGATCCCGGGGTAATTGATCACCTGCCAGTCCGCATTTATACAGGCATATTTTTTTACTATGTAAAAGAATGGGTCGTGTCAGTATTTAGTCTGAAATGAGATTGATATTTCTTATAATTTTCTGTTAAAACAGGGTCATACAGTACATTGTGCTGACTAGGGTTAATTATGTAATCAATACAGTTTACAGTAATCAAAGTGAGAGGATTCTAGTATCTGTGATGTACACTGTATAATGTACCTTGCTTTCTCAAAACTGATTCCACAAATGCATGTATAGATTTTTTCTCCTACATATTTTGAAGATCACAATGGTTTTACAAAAACAATCCTGATAAGTAAATATACAAGCATATATGATAATGTCTCACTTATAACACCAATATAGAGACAGGTGCTCTAGCACCATAAACTAGCGGGGAAAAACGATGTTATTTATCACCGTTGCGGTGTGTTAAATCAACATCAGTGGTGTGAGGGGAAAATGGATCTTTTATCAAATAACCAGCAGTTCATCACCTATCTCTCCTCCAGCACTGTTGTTTAGTGGGGAGTGGAGGAGAGGAGCGGGGACAGGTGGGGACGAGACACAAGGGAGGGAAAGGTCAGCAGGGTCTCCTTTCCACTTATGTCTGAGTGTGAAGCTGAATAAA
Source organism: Salvelinus sp. IW2-2015 (assembly GCF_002910315.2). Taxonomy (NCBI): domain Eukaryota; kingdom Metazoa; phylum Chordata; class Actinopteri; order Salmoniformes; family Salmonidae; genus Salvelinus; species Salvelinus sp. IW2-2015. Next base: position 18,641,423 of record NC_036842.1, read on the forward strand.
TTGCAGAGGCAAAACAAGGCATGGCTTCCTCCCCTGTGATTCCAGAGCAGCCACCATATCCTGTTCTCCTGTTTGGCAGCTGCTTTTTGTTTTGTCCCCCCCCATCTCCTCTGATTTTCTTCTTTCTTTTTGTTATTTTTTTAACTGCAGTTGTCTGGAATCAGCATCTGGTTACAGGGAGCTTTTGTTGTTTCTTGGAGTGCTCCAAAACCTATGTCTTCTTCCTCATACTGGGCTTTATCAATTCAACACATGCACCATTACATCTCAAAGATGGCACAGGCAAAGTGTACAAAGCCTGCTCTTGGTGTTCTCAATGTTAGAACACCAACAGCATTGGAAGCTGATGAAGCTGATGAATATCAAATGAACATTTGCAGAAACCTGGCGTAAAATCTATCTGTGATTGATTATTCAGAACATTTTGTTCCACTGTTTTATCTCCAACTCATTCATGCATGATTTATAATAACTTCCATCTCGTATTCACGATTTAAATGGTTTTGAGGTGCTTTATCACAGAGGTTGTCAACAGCCTGTAGCATTGACTCACCTTTCATCCATGCATTGAGGAAACCTAGAGTTGAACAATAGATGAAGACAGCAAAAAAATTATGTTGATACATCTATGATAAAACCAACCTCATTACAACAAAGTTTTGAACTAATTTGTAATTACTTCCTCGAACTTTGATGTAGTCTACTAAACTTATGTTACATTTTGCAATTATGAGGCATAGCACTGTATGTAATGAGTCCAATAAGTTCAGTGTACACACTGCTAGACACATCAATTACAAATGATTCTGTTAAATGAGCAAAAGGCAGTGTTTATTTATTCATAAGCAATTAGATGAGTATAAACCCCTTCGTCATTTTTCCCATTCTCTGACAGTGGTCTAGACATCATCACTCTGCTTTGCTATCCTTGAGAATATTACAAATAAAAAAGTCTGTATACTTGGAGGACCAGCCGCTCGAAATTTCCATAACATGCATCCTGTTTGCAACATGGCACTTAAATAATACTGCATAAAATGTGGCAAAGAAATTTACTAGAAATTTGAAATTTTGTCCTGAATACAAGGTGTTATGTTTGGGGCAACTCCAACACATCATTGAGTAGCACTCTTCATATTTTCAAGCATAGTGGTGTCTGCGTCATGCTATGGGTATGCTTGTCATCGGCAAGTACTCGTTTTTTGGGGGGGATAAAAAGAAATGGAACACAGAAATAATCACAGGCAAAATCCTGGAGGAAAACCTGGTTCAGTCTGCTTCCCAACAGACATTGGCAGACAAATCTACCTTTCAGCAGGACATTAACCTAAAACACAAGGCCAAATGTACACTGGAGTTGCATACCAAGATGACATTGAATGTTCCTGAGTGGTATAGTTACAGTTTTGACTTAAATCGGCTTAAAATTCTATGGCTTGATTGGCTGTCTAGCAATGATACACAATCAACTTGAGAGAGATTTAAGAATTTTTTAAAGAATAATGGTCAAATAAATACTACCATATCCTGCTCAAAGGCAAGTGCATCTTTTGTCTTCCCATTCACCCTCTGAATGGCACACGTACACAATCCATGTCTCAAGGCTTGAAAATCCTTCTTTAATCTGTCTACTCCCCTTCATCTACAATGACTGAAGTGTATTTAACAAGTGACATCACTAAGGGATCATACATTATATGTACAGAAATATGTGGACACCCCTTCAAATTAGTGGATTCGGCTATTTCAGCCACACCCGTTGCTGACAGGTGTATAAAATTGAGCACACAGCCATGCAATCTCCATAGACAAACATTGGCAGTAGAATGACCTTACTGAAAAGCTCAGTGACTTTCAACTCGGCACAGTCATAGGCACAGGAGGTTGGTGGCACCTTAATTGGGGATACCGGGCACGTGTTAATGACTGGAGCAGAATCAGTGGAATGGTATCAAATACATCAAACACTTCCAGGTGTTTGATGCCATTCCATTTGCGCCGTTCCGTCCATTATTCTCCCCTCAGCAGCCTCCACTGGTTATAGGATGCCACCTTCCAACAAGTCAGTTCATTAAATGTCTGCCTTGCTTGAGCTGCCCCAGTCAACTGTAAGCGCTGATATTGTGAAGGGAAAACGTCTAGGAGTAACAATAGCACAGCCATGAAGTGGTAGGCCACACAAGTGCTAATGCTGAAGCGTGTAGTGAGTAAAAATAGCCTGTTCTCGGTTGCAACACTCACTACAGAGTTCCAAACTGCCTCTGGAAACAACATCCGTAAAATAACTGTTTGTCGGGAGCGCCATGGCCGAGCAGCCACACACAAGCCTAAGATTACCATGCGCAATGAATGCCAATCTTCGGCTGGATGGATGTAAAGCTCGCCACCATTGGACGCTGGAGCAGTGGAAACACGTTCTCTGGAGTGATGAATCACGGTTTGGCGGATGCAAGGTGAACATTACCTGCCCCAATACGTAGTGCCAACTGTGAAGTTTGGTGGAGGAGTAATAATGTTCTGGGGCTGTTTTTCATGATTCAGGCTCCTTAGCTCCAGCGAAGGGAAATCTTAATGCTAGTGACATAATGCAGTGACATTCTAGACGATTCTGTGCTTCCAACTTTCTGGCCACAGTTTGGGGAAGGCTCTTTCCTGTTTCAGCATGACAATGCCCCCGTGCACAAAGCGAGGTCCATACAAAACGGCTTTGACAAGATCGGTGTGGAAGACCTTGACTGTCCTGCACAGAGCCCTGACCTCAACCCCATCGAATACTTTTGGGATGAATTGGAATGCCGACTGCGAGCCAGGTCTAATCGGCAAACATCAGTGCCCGATCTCATTAATGGTCTTGTGGCTGAATTGAAGCAGGTCCCTGCAGCAATGTTCCAACATCGAGTGGGAAGCCTTCTCAGAAGAGTGGAGGCAGTTACAGCAGCAAAGGGGGGACCATATTGATGGCCATAATTCTGGAATGAGATGTTCTACGAGCAGGTGTCCACATACTTCTGGTCATGTAGTGTACATTTAAGAACATTAACATGTAGTATGTGTGTGTGTCCATCTATCAGTTACACAGACATACAAACAACAAGTAGGTCACATGGGGGAAAGGGGTTGTGCCGTGAGGTGTTGCTCTATTTGTTTTTTGAAACCAGGTTTGCGGTTCACTTGCGATTTAAGATGGAAAAAAGTTCCATGCACTCATGGCTCTGTATAATACTGTGCATTTCTTAGCGTTTTTTTCTGGACCTGGGGAATATGAAAAGACCCCTATCTGGTGGGGTAACATGCTGACCAGACCGGACACGTCGCGTGCGCGAGCGTTGCAAAATACTTTTAGAAATCCATGTTATTCAATTATTGCACTCACACTGCTCGCGCGCACCAACGAGCGTCTGTGTTACCAAGGGCTAAAATAGAAGTCATTCCTATTTCTGACGCAGATCGCGCTGAAAGTCCTGCCTTTCCCATCTCCTCATTGGTTTATAGAAGCAGGTACCCACGTGCCATCTCCTCATTGGTTATACCCACGTGGGTGATTGAAAGACGAACTTTGTTGCCGGCAAATAAGTTCAACGATGAAAAAGCCTGGAAGGAGGAGAGATGACTAGAAACGATTCAGGTGGCTGTTTTATGTGTGGATTAATTTGTCGGAGTAGAGGACCTTGTGCAGTTCAGGTAAAATAACAACTCAATGTTTATATCCCAGGACAAATTAGCTAGCAACAGCAAGCTAGCTAAATAGAACAAATTAGCTAGCAAGTGCACGCTAACTAGCTAAATTGCCATACATGTTTAATGCTTTTCGACCTGTTCCTAAATTAATGTCATTGGTTCAGAGTTTGTTTTGATATTTTAGCCTGCGTGTCGTGATCGCGTTTGGTGTAGGGGGACAAAATATATTTATGCACGATCGCGCACGATGTCGCACGCCCGCAGCCGGTTTGGGTTCCGTGTAAGTGTGTGTGTCAGTGCTATGTGTACGTTGACTATGCAAACAATTTGGAATTTCCAACACATTAATATTTCTTATAAAAACAAGAAGTGACGCAGTCAGTCTTTCCTCAACTTTTAGCCAAAATTGACTGACATGCATAGTATTAATATTAGCCCTCTGATTACAATGAAGAGCAAAACGTTCCGCTCTGTTCTGGGCCAGCTGCAGCTTAACTAGGTCTTTCTTTGCGGCACTTGACCATATGACGGGACAATAATCAAGATAAGATAAGATAATAGAGCCTGCGGGACTTGCTTGGTGGAGTGTGATGTCAAAAAAGCAGAACATCTCTTTATTATGGACAGACCTCTCCCCATCTTTATAACCATTGAATCTATATGTTTTGACCATGACAGTTTACAATTTTAGGTAAAACCAAGTAATTTTGTCTCCTCAACTTGTTCAACAGCCACACCATTCATTACTAGATTCAGCTGAGGTCTAGAACTTAGGGAATGATTTGTACCAAATACAATGTAGTTTTAGAAATGTTCAGCAGCAGTTTATTGCTGGCCACAATTCCAAAATAGACTGCAACTTTTTGTTATTAAGGATTTCAGTGACTTCATTAGCTGTGTTTGCTGATGTGTATATGGTTGAATCATCAGCATGGACACACATGCTTTGTTAAATGCCAGTGGCAGGTTATTGGTAATGCCAGTGGTAGCTTTGATGCACATGTACTGTCTCCTCCTCCTAGATGGTGGTGGGGTGAACAGGATGTGGCTCGGGTGGCTGAGGTCCATGATTATCTTCTTGGCCTTCCTGTGAATGTCCTGGAGGGCAGGCAGTGTGCTCTAGATGATGAATTGGGCTGACCGCACCGCCCTGTGGAGAGCCCTGCGTTTGCGGAAAGTGCAATTGTCATACGAGGCGTTGACATAGCCCGTGCATCTGTCAACGCCTCTATAGGTGCATCTATAGAAGTTTTTGAGGGTCTTAGGGGCCAAGCCGAATGTCTTCATCCTTCTGAGGTTGAAGAGGTGCTGTTGCGCCTTCTCCACCACACTGTCTGTGTTGAAGGGACCATTTCAGTTCATCAGTGATGCGAACGCAGAGGAACTTGAAGCCCACGTTGGAGGGGACCCGCGTGGGTGGCACGATCTTGTTTTCCTTGAAGCGGGCGAAGAAGGTGTTTAGCGTATTTGGGAGCAAGGCGTCGATGTCCGCGACGTGGCTGGCATTCCCTTTGGAATCTGTGATTGGTTGGAGTCCCTGCCACATACGTCTCATGCCTGAGCCTTTGAATTGCAAATCCACTTTGTCCCTGTACTGTCATTTTTCCTCTTTGATTGCCTTACGGAGGTCATAGCAGATATGTTTGTACACGCCCATGTTCCCAGTCACCTTCCCATGGTTAAATGCAGTTTTTCACGCTTTCCACAAATGGTTTTTGGTTTGGATAAGTTCTAACCGTCACAGTGGGAACAATATCCTATATGCACTTCCTGATGAACCCTGTCACTGAGTCGGTGTATACTTTGATAATATTCTCAGAGGCGACCTGGAACATTTTCCAGTCCACTTGATCAAAACAATTTTGAAGCATCGATTCTGATTGGTCAATGTTGAACAGTCCTTACCACGGGTGCTTCCTGTTTAAGTTTTTGCCAATAGGTTGGGAGGATCAGAATGAAGGCGTGATCTGATTTGCCGAAGGGAAGCCAGGGGAGGGCCTTTTAACCGCCCCGGAAGAGTAGAATTGATCAAGAGTTTGTGATGCGTGTGTAGCACAGGAAATGTGTTGATTGAATTTCAGTAGGATTTCCTAAGGTTTCCTTTATTAAAGTCCCCAGCTAAAATAAATGGGGCCTGGTGGTATCCAGTTTGCACATAGTCCAGTGTAGTTCCTTGAGAACATTTGTGGTGTTGGCTTGTGGTGGAATATACATGGCAGTGACGATGACCGAAGAAAATGATCTCGGGAGGTAATGCATTCAGCATTTGATGGTGTGGTATTCCATAACAAAGGAACAAAAGGAATTGAGTTCCTCTATGTTACCAGCTGTTAATCGTTAATCATGAAACAACCCCTTCTGTCTTTCTTTTTCCCAGAGAGTTCTTGCTTCCTGTCCACGTGATGAAAGCGAACCCCGCTGGCTGAATGGACGGGTGTCACGCCCTGACCGTAGAGAGCTTTTTATGTCTCTATTTTGGTTTGGTCAGGGTGTGATTTGGGTGGGCATTCTATGTTAATTTTCTATGTTTTGTATTTCTTTGTGTTTGGCCGGCTGTGGTTCTCAATCAGAGGCAGCTGTCTATCGTTGTCTCTGATTGAGAACCATACTTAGGTAGCTTTTTCCCACATGGTTTTTGTGGGTAGTTGTTTTCTGTTTCTGCACCTGACAGGACTGTTTCGGTTTCATTTATTCTCTTTGCTATTTAGTGTTCAGTTGTAATAAAAATCATGAACACTTACCACGCTGCGCTTTGGTCCAATTCCTGTTCTTCAGACGATGAAGACCGTTACAAGGTCCATTTTCAAGGTCCTCTTGTTGAAGTCATTGCGTTGCCTGAACTGTAGCTGTTAGAGACATAACAAATATTATACTGTATAATTCAGTTTTATAAAGCAAAAAAGTAACATAGTTGTGGTAATTCTAAAGTTAAAAAGGAATGGATCAAACGTGTTACTCCTTCAGTCACGAGCTGGGGTGTGATGTTACCAATTTGTCCAGATGCTTATGAATTCTTCAAATGTGGATTTGAAACTGTTCAAACTAGTTGGATGTGTTTTTATTGTGAAAAGCTGGAATAGATGTCCTTAAAAATACCCTAAAATTAAGATGCCATTCTGTAATGTTGCCTCATAATTTGTCTGTTTTATGTGCTTACTCACATGGCTATCTCAGTGGCTGCAGAGAACATCCAGAGGTATTGTTGCTGTAAAACATTTAATCATCATCAGCTCTGTTCTATAGTAAATAAAATAGTCAGAGCTCCTCTTCCTCCTGGGTAAGTTCTACCCACTCAATGACCTCTCCATCACGGTTGACAACTCCACAGTGTCGCCCTCCCAGAGCGCAAAGAACCTTGGCGTGATCCTGGACAACACGTGTTGTTTTCTGTAAACATCAAAGCAGTGACTCGCTCCTGCAGGTTCATGCTCTACAACATTCGTAGAGTACGACCTTACCTCACAAAGGAAGTGGCACAGACCCTAATCCAGGCACTTGACATCTCCCGTCTGGACTACTGCAACTCGCTGTTGGCTGGGCTCCCTGCTTGTGCCATCACACTCCTGCAACTTATCCAGAACGTTGCAGTCCTCATGGTTTTCAACCTTTCCAAGTTCTCCAATGTCACCTCGCTCCTCCGCACATTCCACTGGCTTCCAGTCGAAGCTCACATCCACTACAAGACCATGGTGCTTGCCTACGGAGCAGCAAGAGGCACTGCCCCTCCCAACCTTCAGGTTATGCTCAAACCCTCCACCCCAACCTGAGCACACCACTCTGCCACCTCTGATCTCTTGGCCCTCCCACCCCTATGGGACGGTAGCTACGGCTCAGCCTAGTCCAAGCTCTTCTCTGTCCATTTTGATGGCACAAGCCTGGCTGAGGGTCTCTGAATCTATTCAGTCACCGCTCTCATGGTGTTGACTAATGATCAGATTTATGAGGCTCCAATACGTCCCTAGCAGAAACTGGGCGTGGTTTGTGCTAACATCATATGGGGAAAAAATACACATTTCAGACAGTGCGGATAACAGGGAATTGTCAAAGGCTTAAAACCCAATTTCAGCCAATAAGATTGCAGATTTCTCCAAACAAAATTAGGCTATCACATTTATAATTTGAGTGTAAAAAGAGCAATGAAAACGCACCGTCTAAAATTGACCACCCTGTGGTTCAAAACCGAAATAATGGTTTATCCTTGCAAAACCTCAGTAGAGGCCAACGGAATACAGCATTTCAAAACTCCAAACCACCTTTATTATACCAATAAGATTTTATTTTATGGACATAAAGATTAAGAAAAGCCTTTTTAATGCAAATATTGCCCATTACTCATGGAGACACCCTAGGGCCTAGGCTATTTACTGTTGTTGTTCATGGACCCCTTTGAAGTCTACTCTCATCAGGTTTGCTGTCCCTTCAATTTCCTATCTTCAAATAATGACCCAAGAAAAAACTTTTTCAATTAGGGTGATTCAAACCTGGTTGCAATATGCACTTTAAATATTCAGTATAATCATTATTTGATGTAATATTACTTTTAGTATTATATTTGTTGGAAATGGTAAACGCCAATGTATTGCACTACATTGACTATTGTATTCACCCATCCTCCTAAGTAATGACAGCAATGCATGAGTTTGTGTGCATTAAAATATTCCATACTTCAGTGACATACATTTTTATTTGGCTATGTTGGTGGGTGGAATTTATATACTACGATGAGCAAATCCATATATATCAAGTCCGATCCTTGGTGTTGATAAAGTGTGTGTGAGCACACGTCATACATTTCTCAATCCACCGAGAGAGATTTATTAAAAACATTGTTTATTTTAGTCTATTTCTGCACACCTAACTTCTGATTCATACAGTAAATTAATGTCTCTCAACAACTACAGTTCCATTATAAAGCACAATTACGTAAATTACATAATTACCACTTCTCTTACAAGTCTCACTTTTTTAAAGACAAATTCATTTTATTGTATGGACACCAGTAGTTCTACTAAGGCTCATACACTCACTATCAGAATATTGTTCAAATAAAAGAGGCCAAAATACCCTCAAATGTTGTCTCTTTTCTAACGTGAACAAGATAACCCGAGACTGCTCCAATTAGTATGATGTCGGGAATATTCAAGACTTCCTCATTTCATAAGACGTCACTGTTGAGTAATGGAATGGCTTAATGATTGATTTCATCAATCTGAGCAATCAGCTGCATATTGTTAATTTCCTCTGTGCCAGAGTTTTTTCTCCTTGATTAATCTTTGAAGGTCTCAACAGTATCCTTTCAACAGCACAGCTCTTGGTGGCTGTCACGTGTGCTCCTTCTCCGGCCTCCTGGTCACCTGGCTGCTGTTACAGCGAACACCTGATGATGCACGTCATCAGACTCCCCTGCACTCCATCACCTCCTTGATTACCTGCCCTATATTTGTCACTCCCTTCGGTTCCTTTCCCAGGCGTCATTGTTTCTGTTTCAGTTTCCTGTCTGTGCGTTGTTTGTGTTTCTTGTTTTGTTCATTTGTTTACTAAATTATGCACTCCCTGAACTTTCTTCCCGACTCCCAGCCCACTCGTTACGGTGGCAGTCACAATCAAGTTCAAAGCGTTATAGGGGGAAAAAAAATACATCTTCAGTATTGGATGGCTGGACAATACATTAAAACAAATTAACTGAAATGAAACCACTACCATAACTAACATACTCATCACTGTAACTAATAATTCATATATATTTATATATATATATGCTGAAGAAAAATATAAATGCCACATGTAGTGATGGTACCATGTTTCATGAGTTGAAAAAAAAGATCCCAGAAATTTTACAAAGAGAGTATTATGTTACGTTACAGCCTCATTCTTAAATGGATTAAATATAATTGTTTTTATCAGTCTACACACAATACCAAATAATGACAGCGAAAACAGGTTTTTTGACTTTTTGCAAATGCATTACAAATAAAAAACTGAAATAACATATTTACATAAGTATTCTGACCGTTTGCAATGAGGCTCGAAATTGAGCTCATGTGCATCCTGTCTCCATTGATCATCCTTGAGATGTTTCTACAACATGATTGGAGTCCACCTGTCATATATTCAACTGATTAGACATGATTTGGAAAGGCACACACCTGTCTATATAAGATCCCACAGTTGACAGTGCATGTCAGAGCAAAAACCAAGCCATGAGGTTGAAGGAATTGTCCGTAGAGCTACTGCTCAGTAAAACGCACATGCCAGCCCACTTGGAGTCAGCCAAAAGGCACATAAAGACTCAGACCATGAGAAACAAGATTATCTGGTCTGATGAAACCAAACTTTGGCCTGAATGCCAAGCGTCACGTCTGGAGGAAACCCGGCACTATCTCTACGGAGAAGCATTGTGGTGCATCACGCTGTGCATCACGCTCCACAGCGTCACGCTGTGGAGATGTTTTTCAGCGGCAGAGACTGGGAGACTAATCAGGATCAAAGGAAAGATGAATGGAGCAAAGTATAGAAAGATCCTTGACACGAAACCTGCTCCAGAGCGCTCAGGACCTCAGACTGGGGGTGAAGGCTCACCTTCCAACAGTACAACAACCCTCAGCCAAAACAACGCAGAAGTAGCTTCGGGTCTCTGAATGTCCTTGAGTGGCCCAGCCAGAGCCCAGACTTGAACCTGATCGAACATCTCTGGAGAGACCTGAAAATAGCTGTGCAGAGAAGAAAGGGAGAAATTCACCAAATACAGGTGTGCCAAGCATGTTGCGTCATATCCAAGAAGACTCAAGGCTGTAATCGCTGCCAAATGTGCTTCAACAAAGTACTGAGTAAAGAGTTTGAATACTTCTGTAAATGTGATAATTCATATTTTTATTTTTATTTTTGCAAACATAAAAAAAAAACAGTTTATGCTTTGTCATAATGGGGTATTTTGTGTAGATTGATATATATATATTTTTTTTTAACCAATTTTAGAATAAGGCTGTAACATAACAAAATGTGGAAAAAGTCAGGGTTCTGAATACTTTCCGAATGCACTGTATGCACAAAAAGTTTATTTATCTCATTTTGTACACAAATTTGTTTAAATCCCTGTTAGTGAGCATTTCTTTTACCAAGATAATCCATCCACATGACAGGTGTGGTCTATCAAGAAGCTGATTAAACAGCATGATCATTACCCAGGTGACCCTTGTGCTGGGGACAATAAAATGCCACTCTAAAATGTGCAGTTTAGTCACAACACACTATGTCCCAGATGTCTCAAGTTTTGAGGGAGCATGCAATTGGCATGCTGACTGCAGGAATGTCCACCAGAGCTGTTGCCAAAAAATTTAATGTTCTCAACTCCACTGGCATTGTGAATGGTGATCGTAGGCTTATGTGCAGCTGGTCGGCAATGGAAACCCATTGCATGAAGCTCCCGATGAACAGTTATTGTGCTGACGTTGCTTCCAGATGCAGTTTGGAACTCGGTAGTGAGAATATACACTACCAGTCAAAAATTTGGACATACCTACTCAAAGGGTATTCTTTGTTTTTACTATTTTCTACATTGTAGAATATTAGTGAAGACATCCAAACTATGAAATAACACATATGGAATCATGTAGTAAACAAAAATGTGCTTAACAAATCAAAATATATTTATATTTGAGATTCTTCAAAGAAGCCAACCTTTGCCTTGATGACAGCTTTGCACACCCTTGGCATTCTCTCAACCAGATTAATGAGGTAGTCACCTGGAATGCATTTCAATTAACAGGTGTGCCTTGTTAAAAGTTCATTTGTGGAATTTCTTTCCTTCGTAACACGTTTAAGCTAATCAGTTGTGTTGTGATAAGGTTGGGGTGGTATACAGAAGAGAGCGTGATTTGGTAATAGATTAAGTCCAAATTACGGCAAGAACAGCTCAAATAAGAAAAGAGAAATGACAGTCCATCATTACTTTAAGACCTGAAGGTCAGTCAATATGGAACATTTCAAGAACTTTCAAATGTTCCTCAAGTGCTATGATGAAACTAGCTCTCATGAGGACTGTCACTGGAAAGGAAGACCCAGAGTTACCTCAGCTGCAGATAATAAGTTCATTAGAGTTAAAGGCATCCAGGATTGCAGCATAAATGAATGCTTCACAGAATTCAAGTAACAGACACATGTCAGCATGAACTGTTCAGCAGAGACTTCGTAAATTAGTCTTTCATGGTCGAATTTCTGCAAAGAAACCACTAGTAAAGGACACCAATAAGAAGAAGAGACCTGCTTGGGCCAAGAAACAGGAGCAATGGACATTAGACCGGTGGAAATCTGTATTTTGGTCTGATGAGTCTAAATTTGAGATTTTTGGTTTCAACCTCCGTGTCTTTGTGAGACGCAGAGTAGGTGAACTGATGATCTCTGTGTGTGTGATTTCCACTGTGAAGCATGGAGGAGGAGGTGTGATGGTGAGGAGGTGCTTTGCTGGTGACACTGTCAGTGATGTATTTTGAATACAATGCACACTTAACCAGCATGTTTACCACAGCATTCTGCAGAGATACACTGTCCCATCTGGTTTGCGCTTAGTGGGATTATCATTTGTTTTTCAACAGGACAATGACCCAAAACACACCTTCAGGCTGTGTAAGGGTTGTTTGATGAAGGAGAGTGATGGAGTGCTGCATCAGATCACCTGGCCTCCACAATCACCCGACCTCAAACCAATTGAGATGGTTTGTGATGAGTTGGACTGCAGAGTGAGGGAAATGCAGCCAACAAGTGCTCAGCATATGTGGGAACTCGTTCAACACTTTTAGAAAAGCATTCCTTATGAAGCCGCTTGAGAGAATGCCAAGAGTGTGCAAAGCTATCATCAAGGCAAAGGGTGGCTACTTTGAAGAATCTAAAGTTTAAAATATATTTTGATTTGTTTAACACTTTTTTAGTTACTACATGATTCCACAAAGTTAATGCCAATTGATGATAAAGAAAACAAGATAACAGCTGTTTAATCAAACAAGCATAACCATATTTATGGACTAATCTGGAATGTATTGTTATGAAGCCCTCTCTTTTTCTGACTTCCTGTTGCACCGTGACGCACATTTGCTGCATTTAGTCAGGCAGCCCAATTCTGATATTTCTTCAACTAATTGGTATTTTGACCAATCAGATCAGCTCAAAAAAAATTCTGATATGAGAAGATCTGATGTGATTGGATAAAATACCAATTAGTGGAAAAAGTGGGCTGCCTGTCGAAACACAACCATTGGCTAACCTTTTGAAACCAAAGCTGAACCTCAATCATTGAGGGATGTGAGTGGGCATATTTATTGAAGTCTAGCCAGGCCACTTGTCTTGACTGTCTTTTTAAATGTCAAGTGCCAGCATTGCTGTGTGCTAGCACATGGCAATTGTCATAGGATTAGGCTGAAATTTAGAGCTGGTGTCAGAAGATGGGAATAGGGAACAGCTGTGGAACAACGTCACCATACACGAGGCACAGCAGGGAAGAGAGAAGAGGCACTGGACAGTTTGTCCAAAGAGTGTCGGACATGCCAGGATTCTCAATGTGAAGCTGATGGATCAAACCAGCATCAAAATGTAAACTGTCCTACACCACCTTTTTTATACACAAGGGGAGGTCCTTGTGTTACAGGCTTTGTTTTTTCCATTTATGTTTTGAGGTTGGACTTTAGCAAGTATAGCTCGTTTGCACATAAGGTGCACCGATTTGTGTCATCTTGTTAGTCAGTATGTGATACATCTGTGCTTGTTGCCATCTTGTTAGTGGGAAGGTGTTTCACCTGTGCTGGCCCAGGTCAGGGGTGACCTGGCAATCAGGGCAGGTGGGGCAGAGCCCTGTTTTGAGCCCCACCTGTTTAGCTTGGGCTCAAAATATATAAATATTTGAGTTAATAAAACTGCATACAAACATGGTCTCTTTTTTGCTTTCTTGAGTAAGGTAGCTCCAACATACAGGTGTTTTAGCCTAACTCAGTGCTTTCAGTGGTGGTGGGGCAGCCAGCGGAAAATATGGAGCGTAGGGGTTGGTAATATTCTCTAGTTGTGACATGATTGGCTCAGTGTTCTGTCTCTCATGGGGACAGAACCCCTTGGGTGTTGCCGTAGTAACATTAGTAGTGCCCATCCAAGAAGGCTCAAGGCCACACATAAAATGAGGTCAAATCATGTTATATCTACAGTAACTTTGACTGGACTGTCAACATCATACTTTCAAAATCTTAGCTAGCAAGCTAGCAGTCATCATCATGAATTAAGTTGACAATCTACTGGAAAATCCTTTTCAATCCATGTCATATGAAGTGAAGTTATAGATAAAACGTATCGCTGCTCATCGGCCATTGTACATAAACGTTACACAACAAGTTGGAAATCGCAATTTCAACAGTGAGTGGTTTGGAAGGAATCAGTGGCTAACTGCAAGCATTGCAAAGCAATCACTAGCCTGCTATTCAGTGGAGTGGATGTGTGGTCCAAGTCTGGGTTTAAGGGTCTCTTTTACAAGCTTTAAAGGATAAACATTCAACATTCACAATGTTGTCAATCCAGCATGACTTCTGCCGCTTTCAAAACAACTGGAAACTCAGAACGGGGAAATGTCAGACATCAGTGAGTTCAAGACAACTGGAAACTCTGAAAAAAACTAGCTCCGACTGGGACAATACGTTTTAATGGTCATCCAACTCAGAATTCCATGCCTGGAACTCTGGTGTCTTTCTAGAGCGCCAACCTGAAGGTCACTAATGTCATGATTCAACTTTGTTTTTTTCAGAGTTCCCAATTGTCTTGAAAGCACAATAAACCCAAAGAATGCCAGACTTTGATGAAAAAGTTTGATGACAAAGTTTGCGCAAGAAGGACCACCGCACCACCTTCCTGTTCAAGTGAGCACAGCACAACAAGGTGAGTCCAAAAATGTATTGTATGCTGCTGCATAAATGATGTAATATGCCAGGGAGATATGTATACTGTAGCTAAGAAAGTAATACTAAGTGTATGTTGTGTAGTAAGCTGTTAGTAGCCCATGTGCCTCACCCTAATAATTAGGTCCCTTTTACCCTCATAATTTACCATACTGTTCTGACTTGTTGGTGCACATGTAGCCTATAGCCTGTTTTAGGGAAATGTCATCATCAAATATTAGAAGAGATTTCATTGTCTGCTTATTTGCCCCCCTTTATTTATCCTATGGTTTTGCCTTGGCCTACAGAGAGAATACTGTAAGAATGGCCCATGTTCTGAATTCTGTCGCTGAACAAATATTTATATTGACTACATCTGTCCTAGCTCGCTCATCAATGGCTTAATCGAAATTACGGATTGCCGCTTATCCGCTCATCGTCCCCTTATGCCATAGTTTGTTCATATCAGTTGTCTTTAAAAACCATATTTTAAGCAAGTCAGCCATATCAGCTATGTTTTTTTTTAAGTCAGTAAATGAGGCTGAATCTATTTCACTGCCAGACAAGGCTCCGCTGATAGCCAGGTGTAACAGTGTTAAGATGTTGGGACTCTGCTGTTGGGACAGCTTTATTTGGGCCCTAACAGTTTGTGGGCACCGTTTGTTACTGTTATAGTCCAATTAATGCATTGTTTAGTGTTGTGTAGTGACTTTGCTGGCATGCATCCCCCAAAAAATGTGGGTAGTTTGCCCCACCAAGATTTACATGCTAAAATCGCCACCAGGTGCAATTTAAGGGTGGCTGGCCCAGTGCTCCACTTGTCTTGATAGATTTGGAGGGTTAACACCTTAAGTTGTTTTTCCCTATTTTGATTTCTAGACAAACAATCCTTTATTTGATGTAATGTTGTGCCACCTTTTTGGTTTGCTTCCTGTCTTTAAGTTTGATGTGGGTTTTTATTTTGTTTGCCTCTTATTGTGCACATTTTGTGTGTGTTCATGGTGGGTGTATTTTAGGTTCCAGTTGTTGCTAGTCAACTTTCAGTGGACAACCCCATGAGTGTGTTTCAGAACCCCTCCTAAAACCCCATCTGTTTCATTTTGGTTGTTGGTATGTGACTCTTTATTATTTCTCCCGGGTGTTTGAGCGTCATTTTTTGTTCTTGCTGGGGAACGTAACACATGTGACAAGAAAAACACAGGTCAGTCAGATTAATGACATAAAACAGAGTTAACCAAAGTGCCAATGTTTATTAGCATTCACTAGGGCAAACACAATTAATTAGTAACAGGGTAAGTTGATGAAACACTCTTTGTACAATAGCACACTTGTAATGCAATACTCTTAGTACGATAGCACACGGATGATGAAACACTAAGATGGTACACTCGTGAGGAAACACTTTGTAAGATAACACACGTATGTTAATTAGAATGGGCTAATTAGAATGTGAAAGCACACATGTGAATGTATAAGACTTGCCTCTGCTCTCTAACCAAATAGTTCCCTCCTAAGAACAGCCAGCCCTGGAAGTCTCTGGGGAAGTGGTGACAAAGTAAGAAAAATATACAAACAAACATATAGCATATAAAATTCAACTAATCTGCCCGCCAAGGGAACCCCAAATCTTTTTCCTGAATACCAACTAATTTGCTTCGAGTGGACTAGACAGGAAAACAAACTAAACCTAACAATAACCAGGTTTCCATCCAACCTTTTAATGCGAGTAAAGTACATGTTGGATCAAAACTTAATTACAGGCCTGATGGAAGAAAAACATTTGTTGCTAAACGTTCCCCCAAAAAATACCCTAGATAAAGTGAAAATGTATTATGCAAGAAACGGTGTAAACGCTTTTATGCACAAATATTGATATAATAACCATCATATCGAATTATACTTGGAGTCACACAATGATGTGTGGTCCTCCCACTACGACTTGGGAAGCCATGCAGTTTATTAGGCTACAGATGAAATAACGTATGATGAACTTCACATGGTGGTGAAAGTGCACAGTGATCTTGATGCTCCTTTCCAAAAACTATCGAGGGGCTGATTCTTGTGACAATTCTCATCCAAACCAGAAAATTTAGGCTACATTAGTCGTAGTGCTAACTAAGGAAACAAACTACCCCTCATCCGACGAGGGGTAGTTTGTGTGCAACGCCATGTTTTTTTGTTGTTGCGTCAACCAAAGATAAGAGGTTACAATATGAGTTTATTTTTTATTTTTTATTCATTTTATTTAACTAGGCAAGTCCGTTAAGAGCAAATTCTTATTTTCAATGACGGCCTAGGGACAGTGGGTTATCACTGAAGTCCCGGTAACTGGACCGATATGACAACAGCCAGTCGAAGTTTAGGGCGCCAAATTCAAAAAACAGAAATCTCATAATTAAAATTCCTCAGACATTCATGTGTCTTATATCATTTTAAAGGTAATCTTGTTGTTAATCCCACAAGTGTCCGATTTCAAATAGGCTTTTCAGCGAAAGCACGACAAACGATTGTTAGGTCACCACAAAACCACAATAAGCATAGCCATTTTTTCCAGCTAAATATAGCTTCACAAAAACCAGAATAGAGATAAAATGAATCACTAACCTTCAATTATTTTCATCAAATGACACTCATAGGTCTTCATGTTACACAATACATGCATGTTTTGTTTGATAAAATCTGAGTTTACATTGAGGCGACTAGATTCACTAAATGCAAAAACATCAAGTGACTTTGCATAGCCATCGTTTCAACAGAAATACTCATCATAAATATAGATGATAATACAAGTTATACACATTGAATTATAGATATACCTCTCCTTAATGCAACCGCTATGTCAGATTTCGGAAAAAGAAATGCACGCTATAATCTGAGACGGCGCTCAAAAGTAGCATACCACAGCTGCAAAGATGGCGTCACCATAAACACAAAAATACATGATAAATATTCCATTACCTTTGATGATCTACATCAGAAAGCACACCAGGAATCCCAGGTCCACAATAAATGTTTGTTTTGTTCGACAAAATCCGTTATTTATGTCCAATTGTTAGCGCGTTTGGTAAACATGTCCAAACGCTAATTCTGGTCAGCTTTATATCGGACAAAAACTTCAATATGTGATATTACCGGTCGAAGAAACATTTCAAACTAAGTACTGAATCAATCATTAGGATGTTTTTAACATATAGCTTCAATAAAGTTCCAACCGGAGTATTCGTTCTTGTCTGCGTGAGCAATGGAACGTAGGTGACTTCCATGAAAAAAAAGCCTGATCAGAAAATGGCTGCTTGATGGACACCTGACTGATTCTGCTATCATTCTCTCCCACAACATCATAGAAGTCTCATTGGAATTTCTGTTGATGGATGACATCTAGTGGAACCCCTAGGCAGTGCAACATCATTAATAGCTCAAGTGGATTTCTTAAGGGACTCTGGTGAATACATACAGGCTCAGATTTCTGACTTCCTGTTTTGATTTCAACTCAGGATTTTGCCTGCCAATATGAGTTCTGTTAATCTCACAGACATAATTCAAACAGTTTTAGAAACTTTAGACTGTTTTCTATTTATTTCACCTTTATTTAACCAGGTAGGCAAATTGAGAACACGTTCTCATTTACAATTGCGACCTGGCCAAGATAAAGCAAAGCAGTTCGACACATACAACAACACATAGTTACACATGGAGTAAAACAAACATACAGTCAATAATACAGTGAAAAATAAGTCTATATACAATATGAGCAAGTGAGGTGAGATAAGGGAGGTGAAGGCAAACAAAATATATATATAAATAAATAAATATATAAAAAGGCCACGGTGGCGAAGTAAATACAATATAGCAAGTTAAAAAAAAAATAGAGTAGAAGTAGTAGAGATAGAAAAAGTAGAGATAGAAATAATGGGGTGCAAAGGAGCAAAATAAATAAATAAATACAGTAGGTAAGAGGTAGTTGTTTGGGCTAAATTATAGATGGGCATGTACAGGTGCAGTAATCTATGAGCTGCTCTGACAGCTGGTGCTTAAAGCAGTGAGGGAGATAAGTGTTTCCAGTTTCAGAGATTTTTAGTTCGTGTTCCAATCATTGGCAGCAGAGAACTGGAGAGAGGCGGCCAAAGGAAGAATGGTTTGGGGTGACCAGAGAGATATACCTGCTGGAGCGCATGCTACAGGTAGGTGCTGCTATGGTGACCAGCGAGCTGAGATAAGGGGGACTTTACCTAGCAGGGTCTTGTAGTGACCTGGAGCAAGTGGGTTGGCGACGAGTATGAAGCGAGGCCAGCCAACGAGAGTGTACAGGTCGCAGTGGTGGGTAGTATATGGGGCTTTGGTGACAAAACGGATGGCACTGTGATAGACTGCATCCAATTTTTGAGTAGGGTTTTGGAGGCTATTTTGTAAATGACATCACCAAAGTCGAGGATTGTAGGATGGTCAGTTTTACAAGGTATGTTTGGCAGCATGAGTGAAGGATGCTTTGTTGCCGAATAGGAAGCCAATTCTAGATTTAACTTTGGATTGGAGATGTTTGATGTGAGTCTGGAAGGAGAGTTTACAGTCTAACCAGACACCTAGGTATTTGTAGTTGTCCACATATTCTAAGTCAGAACCGTCCAGAGTAGTGATGTTGGACAGGCGGGCAGGTGCAGGCAGCAGCGTTGAAGAGCATGCATTTAGTTTTACTTGTATTTAAGAGCAAATGGAGGCCAAGGAAGAGAGTTGTATGGCATTGAAGCTCGCCTGGAGGGTTGTTAACACAGTGTCAAAAGAAGGGCCAGAAGTATACAGAATAGTGTCGTCTGCYTAGAGYTGGATCAGAGAATCACCAGCAGCAAGAGCGACATCATTGATGTATACAGAGAAGAGAGTCGGTCCAAGAATTGAACCCTGTGGCACCCCKATYGAGACTGCCAGAGYCCCGGACAACAGACCCTCCGATTTGACACACTGAACTCGATCAGAGAAGTAGTTGGTGAACCAGGCGAGGCAATCATTAGAGAAACCAAAGCTGTCGAGTCTGCCGATGAGGATGTGGTGATTGACAGAGTCAAAAGCCTTGGCCAGGTCAATGAATACGGCTGCACAGTATTGTCTATCCAATACTAATAATAATATGCAAATATTAGGAACTATGACTGAGGAGCAGGCCGTTTGATATGGGCACCTTTCATCCAAGCTACTCAATACTGTCCCTTCAGCCATAAGAAGTTAACTGCCTTGTTCAGGGGCAGAACGACAGATTTTTACCTTGTCAGCTCGGGGATTCGATCTTGCAACCTTTCAGTTACAAGTCCAACGCTCTAACCACTAGGCTCTGCCGCCCCATTCACTTCCAGAAGTTTACTCCATCCCTTCACCTCTTTTTATTATAACATCTTTGGTCTGACAGACGTTTACGTGACAACCAGAATGCATTGTATGATGTCAACAAACATGGCGCCACACATAGCTGGCAATTAGCTTAGCATTAGCTCATCATAATCAGTACAACCTTCAAAAAAGTATTTTACACACATCAAACGTGTCCATTACAATCAATGCAAGAATCGTAATGAATGATTTGTCATTGGTACTTGAAAACATGTGAATAAAACAGTAAATGTGTTATGCTCCATACATACATACGGGGTGGCAGGTAGCCTAGCGGTTAAGAGCATTGGGCAAGTAACCAAAAGGTTGCCGGATTTAATCCCGGAGCCGACTAGGTGAAAAATGTATGTGCCCTTGAGCAAGGCACTTCACCCTAATTGCTTATGTAAGTCGCTCCTGATAAGAGTGTCTGCTAAATGATGTAAAACGTAAATGCTTCTATAGAAATTACAACACGATACACAGAAGTATAATGATAGTGTAATAAGGCACTTACTTTGATAGGAACACACATGTACAAAGTTATTATTAGTTGTGAAGGCGATGCGTGCGCCAGCCGGGAAATGTGCCAGGGAGGAAAAAGTTTGTCCTTGGGCTCTTGTCGAAGAGAGAATTTTGTCCTGCTCACTATGTCTCAAATGTAAATTGTCCGCAACAGTGAAATGGGCGTCTTATATGTGAATTAGTAAGGAGGCGGAACACACCGCAATTCAAACTGTTGTTAGAAAACACAACTTGCTAGAAAATAATTTGAAATTGACAGGTTAAATCATAGCCTATAGATAATTAGCAGGCAGTGTGCCTTGGTTTGAGGGTAGTGTGGGTTAACTGTTCTGTTGCGTAACAATCACATTTTGGAACAGTGAGTGCATTCTGACATCACACGCATATAAAAACTCACGCTGGGACGACCATTAGAGATATTTGGAACTCACATGTGAAAAGGCTTTCCATGTGACCTGACCAGGAAACACCTTGCCCTACAAGTCAGCATGGCCATGTGACTGACTCCAATACTAATGTATGGTGCTGCACTCTCAAAAATATACTTCTCATTATGAGAAATCTTACCATTCAACTAAAAACAGATGTTGATAGAAAGTAACAGTTAATTTATTGTAGCTAAAAAAGGTACACATCTGATTCGTGCCACTTTGATATGGCCCCCTATTGTTTAAAACTTCTCACGAGTCACCAACCCTGATCCGGTAGCACCCCCCACTGATTAGCATAGCTAGCATAGCGTCACAAGTAACTTGTAGCATCTAAATATCATTAAATCACAAGTCCAAGACACCAGATGAAAGATACAGGTCTTGTGAATAAAGCCACCATTTCAGATTTTTAAAATGTTTTACAGGGAAGACACAATATGTAAATCTATTAGCTAACCACGTTAGCAAAGGAGAGGATTTTTTCACTCCCAACAGTTTTTCCCTGCGTCAGTAGCTATCACTAATTCGACTAAATAAAAATATATATAGCCACTAACCAAGAAACAAATTCATAAGATGACAGTCTGATAACATATTTATGGTATWSCATAGTTTTTTTTTTTAAATGTGCATTTTTCAGGTATAAATCACAGTTCTACATTGCAGCTGCATTCTGAAAAGGTGCCGACCCAGCCAGAATAATTACAGAGACCAACGTCATATAACTAATTACTCATTTTAAAACATTTCAGAAAAATACACAGCGTACAGATATTGAAAGCCCAACATCTGGTGAATCCAAACAATATTTCAGATTTATAAAATGTTTTATAACGAAAACAAAATGTAGCGCTAAATTAGCATAGCTATACCAGGCAGATTCGGCTGGGCGCCCACGGCAAGATCACATGCACAACAGATATGATATAACATCGTAAATTGGGTCTTACTATGGCTGATCTTTCATCAGAATGTTGATCAAAGTGTCCTTTGTCAAGATGAGTTGTTGGTTCCGTTCAGAGTCGTTCCTTTCCCACTCCATTTAGCACAGGTACCGGTCGAGTGGCACGGATTTCTCAAACGATACTAAAATCTAACAACGGAACACCGAAAAACTCCCTAAAAAATTCAAATAATCTGATTAAACTATATTGAAAAAACATACATTACGATGATCTGGTCACATGTATCAAACAAACTTCGACACGGAGATAATAATGGCCGCACAACAGAAGACAAACGTAGCTCCAATTTCCATGCAACAGAGAACCGGAAGTTGTCGGTCATGCCAAAGATTTTGCTCTCATTTCACGTCAGTCCCAGATAGACAAGAAATTTTTCCTCTGACGTCCTCTAGACACCCAGAGGAAGGCCAGTGAGTTGTGTTTCGGGTCATAGGAGGCACGACCATATATAGGCAGAGCTTTGAAGCCAGCATAAACATCTTGATTTTATGTTCTTGGTCATGGAAAGTGCTGTTGAATGACTTCTGTATCACTCAGAGACAAAATTGAAACGGATTTAGAAACTAGGGATTGTTTTCTTTCCAATGGTATGATTCATATGCATATAGTAAGAGCAATAATTGAATAAGAGGCAGTTTAATCTGTAGAGCAAATTATGCTAATGCGAAAATAGCACCCCCTGTATTCTCAAGAGGTTATTAAGGAAGACTTTGAGACACCATTACCTGAGTGGCCTCAACAAATCTTAAAGTCGAGCATTGCTTTAAAGCAAAATCATCCTCATGCGGTCCTTATGTTCATTGCGAAACGACCTGGGCGTTATATCCCAAACAGAATCAAAGATTGTGTTTTGAATATTTATGCATGTGATGGTTTCTAATTGGTTCCTTGAGATCCTTTTCTTCATGTTTCTTTCAAACAATTCATCACCGGAATAAACTGTGTTGAGGAAGTGGCAAATGTTCTGCCTTAAATCAAAACATTTACTGCCTGCTCCACTGAAGCATCAATCAACACTAACTCCCCACCCAAGGGAAAACCGGTCCAGACTATTTACACTTGCACTTTCGCCTCTTGTTCTATTTCTAAGAGATGTCAGTCTTTTCCAAATCACATGCCTCTTACATCAGCAATGGCCAGTTCAGCCCAATCTCTGTATGAAAAAACGCATGACATTTAATGGGATGAAAGCTGATGTGTATTTTCAATATAAGTGCTTCTCAATCTTTTGTGTGTGGTCATTTCCTCGTAGTTGCTTTCAAGATTGTTGGCCGTGAAAGGTTAGTGCTGCAATTGCACCATTTGGGGAATATTTCTTTCACATCTGTGTGACTTAAAGAAATATTTTTTGGGGTGAGAAACAAAATGTTATAATGAAAAATGTAGGTCAAAGATATATATACATTTGGGGGCAGAGATCACCTCATTCATACTGTCAACTAAAATATACTGTATTACAGGATGAAAATGGTATACATGTAATTTACTGGGGTGGAGAAATGACCTGGCAATGAAAGTGAAAAAGAGCACAT
This sequence comes from Salvelinus sp. IW2-2015, assembly GCF_002910315.2. Lineage (NCBI taxonomy): Eukaryota > Metazoa > Chordata > Actinopteri > Salmoniformes > Salmonidae > Salvelinus > Salvelinus sp. IW2-2015. The sequence goes on from NC_036842.1 coordinate 18,664,816, forward strand.
ATCCACATTTCATTTTCCATTGCAATCAAGAAGTGCAGTCATTACCTCACACCATTTACCCCCTCTTTATGTTGACAAAATGGCACCATTATGGACATGAAGTTTCAGAAAAAGCTAAATTATTTTTTCCCTTCAAATTAATTCCAGGTTTCAACCACAGCCAGAGTTATGGGTGAAAATGATGCACTGAAAGGCTCATTTACTCTGTGCACAACATTGGGCAGAAAAATGACTTGGTGCAAGATATATTTATTCAATGTTGGACCCAAACATATTGATCTGCTGTATTCTGTCTGAGCTATAGAAATAGTATTTTTATATGCTGAAAACTACCTTCCAAAACGGGCAGGATTGTTACAGATTTTATTATATTTACGTAGAAAGAAATTTTGATTGACTAGGTATGAGTAGTATTACAACAATATGGTATCATAATGTATGCCATTTAGCAGACACTTTTATCCAAAGCAACTTTGTCATGCGTGCATACATTCTTTACATATGGGTGGTCCCGGGAAACTAACCCACTATCCTGCCATGCTCTACCAACTGAGCTAGAGGACATATCATAAAATTTGAGCATCAATAGGCAGTACCACTAATATCGACAAGTTACAAAGAATGTGTGTTAAACCAATAGAAAAAAATTATAAAATGAAATGAAAGGAAATGTCAGGGGATATAGCAGTGTATCACACAGACAATGTCTAGTTACCCAAGTGTAGCTTTGAGGTGCTGTCTTGTGTTCCTTGGAAGTCACCGTCTTGAAGCTGCCAAGACCATTTCCACTACTGTAGATGTTGCTGTAACCTTGGCAAACTGGAGATACCCTTAGAAGCTTGCTCTGTCAACCTGGGTTGGTGTGAAGTACACCTTTTCCAGGCCTTTTCCAAACCATGTATATGTTGTAGATTCCACTAGGGCGGCAGGTAGCCTAGTGGTTAGACCAATGAGCCAGTAACCAAACGATTGCTGTTTTGAATACCCGAGCCAACAAGGTGCAAACAATTTTGATGTTCCCTTGAGCAAGGCACTTCACGCTATGTCACGCTACCTGCACCCCTGCAGGGGTGCTGTACTACTATGGCTGACCCTGTAAAATAACATATTTCACTGCACCTGTCCAGTGTGTGTGACAATAAAACAATAAAAAAATGTTATGCAGGTTGTCATCCTCAATAAGTATAATTAAAGATTTACAGTAACTTTGTGCTAATTGACTGAATATGCACACTGATTGGTTGGAGCATGATACCAATTTGACACTTTTTTTGTGTATACTTTCATCTTTGAAAAGGGGTTGGGTAATATACCAAACATTCCCACTGCTCTGACATGCCAAGGTAAAATAAACCTAAAATAAAGTACGAACACTAAGATGTCAAATTGGTCACGCAAAACAACACTTACATTTGAATAAAATATATTTTAGTTGGATTAGAGAAAAATAAAATCTAAACATTTGCCTTTTGAGGGAATGTGATTCAAATGCTATTCATAGAGTTAAATGGCCAGCAACAATCATAATTTTCATACAAAGGGACCAAACTTTGAAGATGGCATTTTTAATTACCTCCTAAAAGCTATTTAATTGGTGTGCTTGTTAGTGAAGCCAATGGCCTGTCATACTAAAGTCTACTTACCCCGGTTCTATCCAACTGTGGCCATAGAATCAATCCTGACTCTTTAATTAAAGCTCCTATCACATCAACTCTTTCAGTTGGCCTCTATGTTATTGTGAGGGGGAAATAGTTTGACATTGTTGGCATTTGTTTAGATGTGTGACCTTTTTAACATTCTTCAAATATAAGGCCATTGTGTTTCCCACCGAAGCAGACGTTTCCAAAAACGCTGCAAAGTGATGGTGCGGAGTCACACAGGTCGAGTCAAACGTTCTCTATAGTAATATACTGTATATCTTCTGTTATGCCTGACAAGGTTGGGTTTCCATGCAAAATCAAATCTAGCTAATATCAGTGATCAGTGCCAAATGTATCAGTCTGGGTTAGGAGAGGTCAATCTACATTTGACAGTCCATAATCAGTACCACTGTAGAGCTCATCTCTGCCAGACTTTGACACGTTGTTTCACACAATGTTCCATGCGTCAAGTCAAGGCTGGGAAAAAGCACATCTGATGTCATTTCATGATTTCTCAAGCATGCTCTGATAAGATCTGGTTTCCTCACACATGTGTGTGCAGACATATATATATATACACGCACACGCGCACACACACACACACACAATCAAACCTCTAGTTAATTTCTCAATGTAATGCATGTGAAAGGAAGTAAAAAGAGACAATCACTATACTTCTACAAGTAAAATATCCCTGCTACCAGTACATCAGACCTTCAGCTACAGTACGAACTAAGATGCCATTTTGCAAAAGAAAATACCACATTGCCTAAATTACTTCTAACTATTGTTTAAACATAGTTATTGACTACTTTGAAATGTTTTTCCATTACAATTTGCTCGCTCAACTGCCAAAATGCCCAAACATTATTATTTCCTGGTCATCCAAGCACATAGTGACAAAGATACCCTCCTTTGTTTTCCTCAAGGCCAGAGGCAATGACAGTTGACCTTCTCATGGCGAGGAGGGGTGATGGCGTGGACCAGTGTTTGGGTCGTTGATTGAAAGCTCTGAGTCCACCTGTCCTTTCACAGTACGCGCACACACACACAGAGACAGACAGACACAGACAGACAGACACACATGCGTGACGCGACATTGCTGACAACTAGCCAGACATTGAATTAGACAGGAGTAAACAGGCTAGGATTGGGCAGAGAGAATGCTAAACCGAGAGATTGCCTCAAGATTCCCACTGGCTTTACCTTTCCAGCATCCCCAGATCAATATTGTCTCAGCTAATGAGGGCCTTTGATAAATAGGAAGTCAACACAGTTTTCTTTTGCCCATTTAATGTGTTTCACCTCCTTTATCAAAACAAAAGTTGAACACTGTGTGTTCAAAAAATAAAAACAGACATTCAATTCTTGGTGATTGCAAAAAGAAGAAATATGCATCTCATCCTGAGGTATAAATGCTATTGTAACTATATGCTTTATAGGACCTGTAATCAAAGTAAAAGGATGAAACAGATAGATTAATCTATAAATTAACGAGATGACCTTAAATCTGTCATAGATTGATGAGATTGAGCGAATCCAAAGGTCACGTATGTAAGTAAACAAAAGGAAACCAGAGAGAGAGAGAGCTGTTTCTGATTTAGATGCTGCAGTCGAAACCACCAAACGGAAATTACATGAGTAGAAACACACAGCTCATCTCAAAATGAAAACCTTTAAAAGCAGCATTAACCACCGAATGGAAATGACATAAATAAGAAACATACAGCTCATCACCAAATGAAAACATTTAAAAACAGCATTAACTGCATTAGTAAACTCAGATTGATCCGGTGTAATGCTAAAACTTGATGCAATATCTCCACATAAATCAATGTATGTGCCTTTCCTTAGACCCACTTTCCTTGATACTCTTTTTCACATTGGACTACAGGAAAATGAATAAGCAACAAGCTGCTAACAACATGTTTGTCTGGACATCCTGCTGGTGTGATGATCAGAGAGCGAGCGCTGTGGGGAGGCTGAGTCTGTGGCTAGGACCTTCTGCTCTAAGCCTAGCATAAAATATGACAGGGAAAGACTTGCCGAGGCATTAAAAACAAATAGACAGCAGCAAATAAATAGAACACACATAATCTGTATAAGCCCATGCATGTTTAAGTGTATAGACAGACAAACAAAACCGAGAGAGAGGGAGAGAGACTGAGAAGACACCATGGGAATAAAAGTGCTTATTTTCAATGTCTTTAACTCCAAAGTGAGGTCATAGTCGGCCAACTTCTAGGAAAAAAAGTTTAAAGAAGATTGTTGTGTGATGAATTGCACGTTTCTAGAAGTATCTGTCTGAAGTTATTGTGATATCTGAATGAGGCTACCGTTTTCATCTGGAGCCCATTTTCTGTTCATGCATTTCCCCAGAAATGTATTGTTCACTTCATAGGTAAGAGAACATAGCAAGTAATATAAGAGACATGGTGAAATAGGACTTTATATGTATTTTCTATTTCACCTTTGTTAAGAACCTAAAGAAGCTACTTAGTTTTTTACAGCAATTTCAAAAACGTTTCCGTTATTTGATGTTTGAAAAAGCAAACATCTCTTTGGATGAAAGCTCTTATAGAGATGCAAATTCTAGCTTACAAAAGAGTGGAGCATTCCTCTTTTATGCCTCCGTGTAGCACTTTACTGCTATTTTATATGAGAGCTGTCACTCTCAAGTATTTCAGGTATCCGTCTGGCTTTTTCAAGGCTATGCTTTTCCAAGTCATGTCACAGGTTCATGGTCTGTCAATCACAAACAAATGTTAGGCTGTACACCATTGCTTGTGAGACCTTCTTAGTTAGCAGTACTTTCAACATGCAGTAGAAACTCAGTCACCAATTAATTATAATCTGTAGCTAGGCTTCCATCCAACTGGCAACAGATTTTAATGTGAATATTCTAATATCTTCATAAAAACAATATGGGAATTTTCCCACCGGAGTTCTGTTTCCATCAAATTGACTTGTTGTGGATAAAAGGCTGTGCGTGATTACGTATTGCACATAAAAATAACTTTTGCAGTTAAATTCCCATGTACCAAATAAAAAATACAAGTTAAATGGGTTTCCATCGCAATTTCAACTCTACTGACGATTTTGTCACAAGAAATGTTGCATTACATATCTGCCCACTCTGGTCTTGGTACACACGCTCTAGCCAAAAGCTCGCAGATACAGTGCGGGTAGGCTAGCCTACATGATGAGATTATTATAGACAAAAAGCGAGAATTTTTATTTGTTAAACAGCAGCCAAACCTCGATCATCATGTCACCAGAATAACCCTCAATATTTACTGGAAAGGATCATCAAGCTCATCACCTTGCACATTCACCACCATGTGAAGTTCATCGATCATAAGTTATTTCATTTGTTGCCTATTTAACTGCATGCTTTCTCGCGTCATAGTGGGAGGACCACACATATAATTGCTTGACTCCAGGTTTAATTTTATATTACATTTACATTTAAGTCATTTAGCAGACGCTCTTATCCAGAGCGACTTATATGATGGTTATTATATCAATATTTGAAAAGAAACATTTGGAAAGTTTACCGATAAATTTGCTGTTTCCATCAGGCCTGTCATGACATTTTTATCCCGACGATCTATACCAGCATAAAAAGGTTGGTTAGAAACCCAGTTAGTGATCAGTGTCCTTGCAAGACATGGACATTGTATTGACGTCAATGTCAGTTGACCATTGACAACGATTCAATACACACTTAAATCCTGATGAGACTTTCTTGGAAAATCTGCAAAACCCCAAATGTGCCTCACAACTAACACGGCTGACATGTTTCACAGAACTTTGGAAGATGACTGGAATATTAATTTGACAGTTGAGCAATATCATTGGAGCATGAATCAGTCAAATGAACGATCTGGGCCAATTCAAATGACAAGAATATGCTATTACAGTGTGGAAATTCAACACAATAATTCCTTTTTACTTTTACAAATGTCGATATTAGCATTACTGTACTGTCAGCAGAGCATGTGTTAGGGATATACTGATATTACGTGTGACATATTAGTCACTGATTGTACAGATAGCAGTTATTGAGCAAGGCTAGTGACACACTCTGCAGACAAAGACATTAACATGATAGAGAGATGATATGATAACGCAATGATGTAGCCACACAAAGGGAAAGCTAGTTTCTCCCTGCAATAGTTATGTGAGAGCAATGATAATGGTCACACTATAGTAGTTATCCAGTTATTGTTTCCCAGAATAATTTAATTCTACTAGATAATAATTTAACTTTACTAGATAAGGGAACACTCAAAAACGGTGTTATAATTCCGACAGTACATAGTTTGTTTCTTGATAGCTGGAGACATAGTTTTCCAGACACTGCTAACTTGGTGGAGAAAAGTACTCACCTCAACCCCACCCAATCTCTACCTTTCCCTGGAGCCAATTTAAAATCCCTTGTTCTATTCTCCTAGTAGCTGTCACTCCCCCTTCCCCTTCTCCCTCCCCCTTCTCTCTCTGGCTCTTGTCCTTCGTTTATTTTTAAAGACTTGAGGTGTGAAGGATTGCACCCCAGCAATACTGCGCAGAGCGCTGCTTACACAGAGGCCCTCTTTGTATGACAACATCAGTAGAGGCCGGCCTATTTTTTTCCTTCCTATCTTGTCCTAGTGTGCCCTCTCCTTTTAAATCTCATTCTCTCTCTGCCCAAGCCAATTTTATATCTATCCGACCATGCACCGGCCCTTCACTGAAGCCATCAGGGGTTTGATGTTCTTAAGGAGGGCCTGGGTAGCCGCGGTCCGGAGAACCAAAAACACAGCCGCGTCATCAAAACAATAATTAAGTGCTCATGGATCCGCATGGCCGATAGACTAATCGAAATGGCTTTGATAGCAAACGACTGCTGAGCTTGCAAGCTCGCCATCAATTGGGCTCATGCGCGAGATGGAGGGATAAAGGAAAGTAGAGAGAGAAAGGAGAAGTTGAAATGAGGTGAATGGAAAAAAACATCACTGGCAGAAGGCAGGTGTGATTTTTCCTGGCTTGGCTCTCGGTTCCAGTATTATATCTTTCAGCTGGTGCCTGGTTAAGTGCGACACTCCATGTGGGACTCACTAAAAAGCCCTGCAAGGCTCTGTCACTATCTGATACAGTTCCCCATTCTCAGGCACGTTCCTCTGATTTATAAGATCACGTGATCCCTCATGTAAAATATATATATAATTTCACTCTCGGCACTAATACAGTTGAAATTGGAAGTTCACATACAACTAGGGTGGAGTCATTAAAACTCCTTTTTCAACCACTCCACAAATGTCTTGTTAACAAACTATAGTTTTGGCAAGTCGGTTAGGACATCTACTTTGTGCATGACACAAAGAATTCTTCCAACAATTGTTTACAGGCAGATTATTTCACTAATAATTCACTGTGTCACAATTCCAGTGGGTCAGAAGTTTACATACACTAAGTTGACTGTGCCTTAAAACAGCTTGAAAAATGCCAGAAAATGATGTCATGGCTTTAGAAGCTTCTGATAGGCTAATTGACATCATTTGAGTCAATTGGAGGTGTACCTGTGGATGTATTTCAAGGCCTACGTTCAAACTCAGTGCCTCTTTGCTTGACATCATGGGAAAATGAAAAGAAATCAGCCAAGATCCCAGAAAAAAAATTGTAGACCTCCACAAGTCTGGGTCATCCTTGGGAGTAGTTTCAAAACGCCTGAAGGTACCACGTTCATCTGTATAAACAATAGTACGCAAATATAAACACCATGGGACCACGCAGCCGTCATACCTCTCAGGAAGGAGAAGCGTTCTGTCTCCTAGAGATGGACGTACTTTGGTGCAGAAACTGCAAATCAATCCCAGAACAACAGCAAGACCTTGTGAAGATGCTGGATTAAACAGGTACAAAAGTATCTATATCCACAGTAAAACAAGTCCTATATCAACATAACCTGAAAGGCCGTTCAGCAAGGAAGAAGCCACTACTCCAAAACCGCCATAAAAACGCCAGACTACGGTTTGCAAATGCACATGGGGACAAAGATCATACATTTTGGAGACATGTCCTCTTGTCTGATGAAACAAAAATAGAACTGTTTGGCCATAATGACCATCGTTGTGTTTGGAGGAAAAAGGGGGAGGCTTGCAAGCCGAAGAACACCATCCCAACCGTGAAGCACGGGGTGGCAGCATCATGTTGTGAGGGTGCTTTGCTGCAGGAGGGACTGGTGCACTTCACAAAATAGATGGCATCATGAGGAGGACAATTATGTGGATATATTGAAGTAACATCTCAAGACATCAGTCAGGAAGTTAAAGCTTGGTCGCAAATGGGTCTTCCAAATCGACAATTACCCCAAGCATACTTCCAAAATTGTGGCAAAATGGCTTAAGGACAACAAAGTCAAGGTATTGGAGTGGCCATCACAAAGCCCTGACCTCAATCCTATAGAAAATGTGTGAGCAGAACTGAAAAAGCGTGTGCGATCAAGGAGGCCTACAAACCTGACTCAATTACACCAGCTCTGTCAGGAGGAATGGGTCAAAATACACCCAACTTATTGTGGGAAGCTTGTGGAAGGCTACCTGAAACATTTGACCCAAGTTAAACAATTTAAAGGCAATGCTACAAAATACTAATTTAGTGTATGTAATCTTCTGACCCACTGGGAATGTGATGAAAGAAATAAAAACTGAAATAAAAAATTATCTTTACTATTATTCTGACATGTCACATTTTTTAAATAAAGTGGTGATCCTAACTAGGATTAAGTGTCAGGAATGGTGAAAAACTGAGTTTAAATGTATTTGGATAAGATGTATGTAAACTTCTGACTTCAACTGTAGATACTGGTACCTTATGTTTCAATTATCCATTGTCTGACATTGAATTGGAGATCTCCATCACAAAATATGGAGGTACACTCATGGGAAAAAGGTGCTATCTACAACCTAAAAGGGATATTCGGGTGTCTACATAGGAGAAGCCTTTGAAGAACCCTTTTTCTTCCAGTTATAACCCTTGTAGAAAACACTGTCCTTAGGATTTAATGTAACAAAAGTATTAGAATACTATTTGTATCCAAGTGATCGATGTCACCCGTAACACATTGACTATTCAAACCAAAAGCTGTTCCTCTATCTTCGTCTGTGATTGAAAACACAGCAATTCAACAAAATATTCATGCAAAGTTCAGTTAATGAAAGTGCTCTCTGAGGTCCCATGCTCAAATCAAATCAAATTGTATTTGTCACATACATGTGTTTAGCAAATGTTATTACAGGTGTAGAGACATTTTTGTGCTTCTAGCTCTGACAGTGGAGTAATATCTAACAGTTTCACAACATATACCCAAAATACACGTAAATCTAAGCTAGGAATGGATTAAGAATATATAAACATATACACTACTGTTCAAAAGTTTGGGGTCACTTAGAATTGTCCTTGTTTTTGAAAGAAAAGCACATTTTTTGTCCATTAAAATAACATCAAATTGATCAGAATGTAACGGTATTCATCGTCTGAAGAACAGGAATCGGACCAAAGCGCAGCGTGGTAAGTGTTCATGATTTTTATTGAAACTGAACACTAAGAACAAAATAACAAAGCGAATAACCGAAACAGTCCTGTCAGGTGCAAAACAGAAAATAACTACCCACAAAAACCATGTGGGAAAAAGCTACCTAAGTATGGTTCTCAATCAGAGACAACGATAGACAGCTGCCTCTGATTGAGAACCACTCCCGGCCAAACACAAAGAAATACAAAACATAGAAAATGAACATAGAATGCCCACCCAAATCACACCGAAATACAGTATAGACATGGTTAATGTTGTAAATGACTATTGTAGCTGGAAACGGCTGATTTTTAATGGAATATCTACATAGGCGTACAGAGGCCCATTATTGGCGACCATCACTCCTGTGTTCCAATGGCACGTTGTGTTAGCTAATCCAAGTTCATAATTTTAAAAGGCTAATTGATCATTAGAAATACCAGGAATCAAGGTAAGACCCAGATGCAGAAACGTTGAATAAACAATGGTTTAATAGTCCAAGGGGCAGGCATGAGACAGGTCAAAGCAGGCAGGGGTCAATAATCCAGAGATGGTGCAAGGGTACTGTTCGGCAGGCAGAGTGGTCAGGCAGGCGGGTACAGAGACGGGACAGGCGAGGGTGAGAAAAAGAGAGGCTAGAAAAAAACAGGACAAACGCTGGGAAGCTTGACAAACTGGCAAACAGAGAACACAGGTATAAGTACACAGGGGATAATGAGGAAGATGGGCAACACCTGGAGGGTGGTGGAGACAATCACAAAGACGGGTGAAAATAGATCAGGGCATGACAGTACCCCCCCAGGAGCACCACCTGGCGTCCTACCTGGGCGCATACCTAGTTGACCGGGGTGCCGGCAGTGGAAGTCGGTGATGACGGATGGGTCGAGGATGTCTCTAGCAGGGACCCAGCACCTCTCCTCTGGTCCATAACCCTCCCAGTCAACCAGGTAGTGGAAACCCCTGCCCCGTGGTCGAACCCTCAAGAGGCGTCTCACCGTGTACGCCGGATGGCCATTGACGACACGGGGTGGGCCTGGAAATGGAAGACAAATGACTGTGAGACACGGGCTTAATACGGGACACATGAAAGGTGGGGTGTATACGAAGGGTACGGGGCAACAGAAGATGAGTAGCAGAGGGGCTAATGACCTTGGAGATGGGGAAAGGGACGATAAACCGAGTGGACAGTTTGCGAGACTACACCCAGAGGGGCTATCCCGGATGGACAGCCATACCTTCTGCCCGAGACGATACTGGGGAGCCGGGGTCTGTTGGCGATCCGCTTGTCATCGATACCTGGAGGTGGTCTTGAGGAGGGCCAACCGGGCTCTACTCCAGGTATGACGACAGCGGCGCAGGGTGGTCTTGAGGTCCTGGTTGGCTCGCACCGACTGGCCGTTGGACTGGGGGTGGAACCCAGAGGACAGGCGCAGAATGCCTTCCAGAATTGGAACGAGAACTGAGGACCCCAGTCGGAGACCATGTCCATGGATCCGGAAGACGTGCTGCACCATGAGCTGGGCCGTCTCCTTGGCAGAGGGTAGTTTGGGGAGAGGAACCTGATCCACCACAGTCAGGATGGCAGTGTTGCCATCAGACGGGGGAAGACCCGTGACAAAGTTCAGAGAGATGTGGAACCAGGGACGGTGGGGGACAGGCAGAGGTTGAAGGAGACCAGCAGGAGCTTGCAGAGGAGTCTTGTTCTGTGCACAAACTGTGCAAGCAGCGATGAATGCGAACACGTCCGGGACCATCGTAGGCCACCAAAAGCTCTGTTGCACAAAGGCCAGGGTCTGACGGGCGCCTGGGTGGCGCGTAGCGGACGGTGTCAGGAACGAACATCCGGTTATTAGGGCTCCCCAGGGGTTTGGCTGGGAACACTGCATCTTACGGACCGGACCCGCTTCCCAGAAGCTGGGACAGGACAGCCTCCACTCCGACGTCCGAAGCATCAGCCTCCACCACGAGCTGATGAGATGGGTCCGGATGAACCAGGATGGGAGCTGTGGTGAAGCGATGTTTGAGCTACCAGAATGCCCGGTCAGCAGCTAGTGTCCACGTGAATGGAACCTTGGGCGAGGTGAGTGCTGACAGGGGGGAAGCCTGGGTGCTGTAACCCCGTTTAAAGCAGCGATAGAAATTGGCGAACCCCAGGAAACGTTGCAGCTGCACCCTGGACGTAGGCTGAGGCCAATCCATCACAGCTATTACCTTCCCGGGATACATCTGGACACTTCCAGCAGAGATGATGTAACCCAGAAAGGGGATGGTTGAGCATTGGAACTCGTACTTCTCCGCATTCACAAACAGCTGATTCTCCAGAAGGCATTGAAGGACCTGTCGGACGTGGAGCACGTGTTCTTGAGGGGAGCGGGAGAAGACGAGGATGTCATCAATGTAGACGAAGACGAACCGGTTCAACATGACGCGGAGAACATCATTCACCAGAGCCTTGAACACAGCAGGGGCGTGACCAGATGCTCGTAGTGGCCACTGTCCTGTTGAAGGCGGTCTTCCGTAGATCCAGCTTGGAAAACACAGTGCCACCCTGCAGCGGCTTGAAGGCCCGAGGAGATGAGTGGTAGCGGGTAACGGTTCTTAACCGTGATGTCGTTGAGTCCCCAGTAGTCAATGCGCTGGCGTAGGGTCTTGTCCTTTTTCTCCACGAAGAAGAAGCCTTTGCCGATGGGAGAGGAAGAGGGACGGATAAATCCAGCAGATAGGGAGTCCCCAATGTAGGTATCCATAGCCTTGTTCTCCAGTCCCGAAAGAGAGTATAGACGTCCCCAGGGCGGTGTGGTGCTAGGGAGAAGGTCAATCCCGCAGTCATAGGGTCGGGGTGGCGGAAGCAACGGGGCCCGGGCATTGCTGAACACCTCCCAGAGGTCCTGGTACTCCGCGAGAATGGTGTAGAGGTCCGGGGCACCTTCCGAGCCCCCAGGAAGATGTCCCGGGGCAGGTTGTGCTGAATTCAGGCAATGGGTGTGGCACCAGTAGACCAGTTAAGATACCGTGGAGTGTGGTTTATACATATGAGATGAGTAATGCTAGATACGGAAAATTATTAAAGTGGCTAGCGATCCATTTCTAAAAGTGGCCAGTGATTCCTAATCTATGTCTATAGGCAGCCGCTCCTGATGTGCTAGTGATGACGGTTTAGCAGCCTGATGGCCTTGAGATAGAAGCTGTTTTTCAGTCTCTCAGTCCGAGCTTTGATGCACCTATACTGGCCTCGCCTTCTGGATGATAACGGGATGAACAGGCAGTGGCTCAGGTGGTTGATGTCCTTGATGATCTTTTTGGCCTTCCTATGGCATCGGGTGCTGTAGGTGTCCAGGAGTGAAGGAAGTTTGCCCCCGGTACTGCGTTGGGCAGACAGCACCACCCTCTGGAGAGCTTTGCGGTTGTGGGCGGTGCAGTTACCGTACCAGGCGGTGATACAGCCTGACAGAATGCTCTCAATTTTGCATCTGTAAATGTTTGTGAGTGTTTTAGGTGTTAAGAAACATTTCTTTAGCCTCCTGAGGTTGAAGAGGTGCTGTTGCAACTTCTTCACCACACTGTCTGTGTGGGTGGACCATTTCAGTTTGTCCATGATGTGTACGCCAAGGAACTTTCCATCTTCTCCACTCCGGTCCCATCGATGTGGATAGGGGGGTGCTCCCTCTGCTGTTTCCTGAAGTCCACGATCATCTCCTTAGTTTGGTTGAAGTTGAGTGACAGGTTATTTTCCTGGCACCACACTCCCAGAGCCCTCACCTCCTCCCAGTAGGCTGTCCCATCGCTGTTGGTAATCAAGCCTACTGCTGTTGTGTCGTATGCAAAGTTGATGATTGAGTTGGAGGCGTGCTTGGCCACACAGTCATGGGTGAACAGGGAGTACAGGAGGAGGCTGAGCACACACCCTTGTGGGGCCCCAGTGATGAAGATCAGAGAAGAGGAGGTGTTGTTTCCTACCTTTACCACCTGGGGGCGACCCGTCAGGAAGTCCAGGACGGGGTTCAGACCCAGGGCCTCGAGCTTGATGATGAGCTTGGAGCGTACTATGGTGTTGAATGCTGAGCTATAGTCAATGAACAGCATTCTTACATAGGTATGCCTCTTGTCCAAATGCTCCCATTACAAACACGTGTCTCTGGACGATGATACCTGAACCTTCAGAAGTACCTTCCAAGGTTTCCAAGTTGTAATGTGTTAAAACTTCTTATGGCTGCAATCCCGGTAACGGGATAATATGACAACAGCCAGTGAAAGTGCAGGGCGCCAAATTCAAAACAACAGAAATCTCATAATTAAAATTCCTCAGACATACATGTGTCTTATACCATTTTATAGGTAATCGTGTTGTTAATCCCACCAAAGTGTCCGATTTCAAATATGCTTTTCAGCGAAAGCACTACAAACAATTATGTTAGGTCACACCAAACCACAATAAGCACAGCCATTTTTCCAGCGAAAGATAGCAGTCACAAAAAGCAGAAATATAGCTAAAATGAATCACTAACCTTGGATGATCTTCATCAGATGACACTCATAGGACTTCATGTTACACAATACATGCATGTTTTGTTTGATAAAGTTCATATTTATATAAAAAAATCTGAGTTTACATTGGCACGTTACATTCACTAGTTCCAAAAACATCCAGTGATAGTGCATAGCCACATCGTTTCAACAGAAATACTCATCATAAATGTAGATGATAATACAAGTTATACACATGGAATTATAGATATACCTCTCCTTAATGCCACCGCTGTGTCAGATTTAAAAATAACTTTACGTAAAAAGCACACCATGCAATAATCTGAAACAGAGCTCAGATTTAACAACATTTCTCCGCCATGTTGGAGTCAACAGAAATACGAAATTACATCATAAATATTCCCTTACCTTTGATTATTTTCATCAGAATGCACTGCCAGGAATCCTAGTTCCACAATAAATTGTTGTTTTGTTCGATAATGTCCAATTAGCTACTTTTGCTAGCATGTGTAGTACACGTGTCCAAACGCTTGCGCAGATGCAGGCAAACGTTGGACGAAAACTTCTAAAAGTTATATTACAAGTCGAATAAACTGGTCAAACTTAGTAGAGAATCAATCTTCAGGATGTTGTTATCATATATATCCAATAACGTTCCAACCGGAGCATTTCATCATGTCTGTATAAGTAATGGAACGCAAGGCGATATCATGAGGAAAGCGCGTGAGCAAGAACTGGCAATCTGCCAGACCAGTGACTGAAATACCTCCCATCCGGCCCCACATCACACTAGAGGCTTCATTCAGCGTTGACATCTAGCGATGACATACAGACTGTTGACATCTAGTGGAAGGCGTAGGAAGTGCAAACAGATCCCTATCTTACAGGGAATTGAATAGGCGATGACTTTAACATCGACCCTTCTCAGAATTCTCACTTCCTGTTGGATTTTTTCTCAGGTTTTTGCCTGCCATATGAGTTCTGTTATACTCACAGACATCATTCAAACAGTTTTAGAAACTTTAGAGTGTTTTCTATCCAATAGTAATAATAATATGCATATATTAGCATGTGGGACAGAGTAGGAGGCAGTTCACTATGGGCACGCAATTCATCCAAAAGTGAAAATTCTGCCCCCTATATCAAAGAAGTTAAGGAGAAAAGTGTATTTCATTTTGGGCTAACTTTTTTTTAAGAGTATCTCATTTTGAAGTAGCTTTGTTTAATGCTTGGCAAAGTTACCCTGCAATCATTGATTGAGGCTTTTGCTATTAGTCATCTTTGAGCAGTCTCTGTCACAGCAAACATATCTCACATTATACACACGCATGACCAGCCCTAAAGATGTAGTGCCAAAGTTTTGTATGCGTTACTTCTGCTTGTGAAACATGTTCAATCCTCCTCGATTGACTTCCATGTGTCGTGTCTGCTAATTTTAGACTTTCAGTTTAATGTGAGCCAACCGTCAGAGAGAAGCATGAACAGTTTCTCACGAGGAAGATTCAAACCCTGGAAATGTCATGTTGGGTTAGCAATGCCATGATTTACAATCTAAATACAGCTAGAATGCTTGCCAGTAGATTTTAAGGGATTGCTATTATGCTTCACATCACGACTGACCTGCTGCAGTGTGTATTCACATTTCACGCTATGACTCAGAATCCACACCTGCGATTGCTGCTGCCTGTATTGACCTCATCACGGATCGCCTGTTCTAGCATTCAGGGTAACTAGTGGATGGGCGAACCTGGGAAAAGTAATGATGTGCATCCCACTTCAGGCCATCTGGAGACAATAAACTCAAAACATATGTCATGCAATTTATATCAGTGTAGAAAATAACAGCTTGAGAAATATTCTCTGTTGGGAGATACTTCATCACACTGCAATATGATCGGAAGAATTTCACACAGGAAGAAGGGAGATGTATAATACTGATGAGAAGCTGCACACCACATGAATGTAGAAAGTAACAGAATTTTAATACATGTTAAATTATAATTGATTTTACAATGCCTTTCATAGACAATAAATAAATAAATAGATTGGAAACATTTTGTTCTTAAATGTTTCTTAAGTATTTAAATTTCAACTAAGTGCAAGGTGGTGAATTGGAAATATATTTAGTATTTTGACAAAGGATTACAGAATGAACATAGCAAGGTAAGTTAGCTAATTTAACAATTCTTGTTAATTAAGTGGGAAAAAAATAACTTCCAGGAGGAATATGTCAATCATGAAGGAAGAGGAAGATTGCTTCCATCTCCAGGAACAAGGGAGAAGATAGAGCAAGAACGTATATGTCAACAGAATTACAGTCAAATGGGTAAGGGCCAGTGGAGGCTGGTGGGAGGATCTATAGGAGGATGGGCTCATTGAAATGACTGAAATGGAATAAATGGAACGGAGTCAAATATATGGTTTCCATATGTTTGATACCGTTCCATGTATTCCAACCATTACAATGAGCCTGTCCTCCCATAGCTCCTCCCACCAGCCTCCACTGGTAAGGACCCAGGCATTTGCAAATAGGAAAGTTAAATGCTAAATGGTAAGGTCAAAATAAGAGAGGTCAGAAATACTTCAATCTTATTAAATGAGCATCTAATGGTTAGGTGGCTGTGAAGAATCGTTCACCATGGGCAATGAGTGACAATTGTGAAATTACAAAATCTATCACTTGAGTATCTTAGATCACCTATAGATCTACATCTGTGTTTATGTGAGTATAAGGCCTCATGTATTTAAGACCTAACAGTCTATGAAAGAATTGTTATCCATGAAGGTTAATTGACTGTCACCGCATACTCTTCAGAGGGACACTCGTTTTTGAAATGGAAATCGGGCCTGTGCAGACAGAGGGTCTGGTTCAGGGAAGATAACACTTGGAGAATGAAGGCCATATAGTACATTTGAACTTGAATTGGCTGAGGGACTGAGATAGATTGCCAATGAGCAACGTTGGTTTGTGAGCAAGAGATATTTCTCAGTGACAGCTTGCGGTATGGCTGCAGCAGAGTGCTTCTTGCTCAACTGCTCTCTGGATATTGTTGGTTCTTCTCTGGATGGCAAACATGACAACCATACTGTTCAGATCTTGTGTGATGAATGGATGTGCAGCAATATTGTATTTTATGGCAATACTGCTGGATTTCAGCATCATACCTTGAAGGATGTGCTTGTCAGTGTGTTTGTCTTTTTTATCCTGAGAACACAGTGTTCTCATGAATCACCTGTGAGTAATATATCTGGAAATAGGATCAATAAGCTAGACCTTATCATAGAAACTCTAACTGAGGCTGAAAAGTAGGCTTCCCTTTAAAATGAGGTCAGGTAAACTGTTGGTCTGTTATTAAGTACGTCCTGCACTCTATGATCTTACATATACTTCCTTTCATCTCACAGGATATTAGTAATTGTAGCGTCTAAGTTTAAAAAAGGATTTGTAAGACACGTACTGCACCACAGGCATCTTTTGCTTTTGTCTCAGCTTGAGAATTGACAATTACTCCAATCCACAATCTGTTTTGCTCCACAGTGCATTATCACACATCATCATGGAGAAGGTGCATATTTGTTGATTGCGTAACTTATGCCAATCGACAGCAGAAAAACAAGAGAAAGTAACCCTTGTGCAAGATATAATGTCCAATGTACACCATATTTGTTTTAATACCACATATTTTGAATTCAGTTTTCTACAATTGCACCAGTAAATTATACAAACTTCAAAAGCCATTCCTCGACACAGACGATGCGAAATGGCTCTTCTTTCAACTTCTCCAATATGAAAGGTTATCTATTCAGGAAATAATATTGATAATTATACCCGAGACAGGCACAACATGACCAATAGTAGTGCTACTGGTCTTCCCTGAACTTCACTGAGAGACAGAGAGAATGTCATTCCTGGTAATCTGTTAATAACACACCGTCACACCACTAAACCATTAAAGAGAAAGCAGTCAGACCATTATGGTAGGCCTGTGCTTTAAAGATCCCTGTTTACTGAATGCAGAGGCATGAAATCCACATTTCTCTCGGTGTTTGCTTGGCTCTGCAAGCAGATGTGATCACAATAACCGTGTCAGCCTCAATTCTCCTCAAGTTATTTTCTTATTAAACTAAACCAATCGTTTGCATCTTGAGGGACCTCTCAGCAGCTCCATAATATTTTTTGGTAACACATTATTTGGATAGTCCATCTGTAGATACTCAGTAACATTTCAACTAACTATCTACTAACCATAACTCTAACTCTAGCTCTAACCCTAAACCTAACCCAGTAACACTGGGGTTGACACCTAGCATCATAACATGTTATAACACAGTAATAATATGTCATAATATGGTCCTAACACTGTCATGACACATATATTTACACCTGTTGTGACATATATTGTGTTATTTTATGGCTGGTTATGACATCTACATTAGAGTGTCAAAACCCACATAACCATAACACTAAAGGCAAAACATTATATTTTACCATAGCCTGCTTGTCAACAGTATTTTTATGTTATGTAAAATGTTCTGAAATGGACCATATTAAATTATCATTGTAATTGTACACACATTGATGTTAGACATGCACCTACCCCAATCCTCTGCTGCTGTTGACTGGGAAGAATCGAGGAGCAGGACAATACACCCTCTTTTTGACTGATGACTGACATATGGGCATGTATGTGATAGGCCTATCTGGCTTACATGATTCTGATGGTTATAATGCTTATTGATAGTGCCTAAGTGTATGTTCTTAGTCCAAGTAAAGTGACACAGGATGGTCATAGTGCGTCATGACAGTGTCATAAAGTGTATTTTCAAATTTTTTACAAATATGACGAAATAATTCATTACACCAACAACAACAACAAAGGATTCAAGAAACAAACGAAAGGAAACTTCTTGTCAGGGAAAAAACATTTGAATAAATGTGGGTTTTGACAATCTTATGTGTCAGAAAATCAAATCAAATCAAATTGTATTTGTCACATGCGCCGAATACAACAGGTGTAGACCTTACAGTGAAATGCTTACTTACAAGCCCTTAACCAACAATGCAGTTTTAAGAAAAATAAATGTTAAGTAAAAAATACATAAGTAAAAATAGAAAATTAAGGTAACAAACATTTAAACAGCAGCAGGAAAATAACGATAGCGAGGCTATATACAGAGGGTAACAGTACAGAGTCAATGTGCAGGGGCTACGGTTAATCGAGGTAATTGAGGTAATATGTACAGGTAGGTAGAGTTAAAGTGACTATGCACAGATAAACTGTGAGTAGCAGCAGCGTAAAAGAATGGTCTGGATAGCCCATTGATTAGCTGTTCAGGAGTCTTATGGCTTGGGGTAGAAGCTGTTAAGGAGCCTTTTGGACCTAGACTTGGTGCTCCGGTACTGCTTGCCGTGCAGTAGCAGAGAGAACAGTCTATGACTAGGGTGGCTGGAGTCTTTGACAATTTTTATGACCTTCCTCTGACACTGCCTGGTATAGAGGTCCTGGATGGCAGGAAGCTTGGCCGCAGTGATGTACTGGGCCGTACGCACTACCCTCTGTAGTGCCTTGCGGTCGGAGGCCGAGCAGATGCCATACCAGACAGTGATGCAACCAGTCAGAAGGCTCTCAATAGTGCAGCTGTAGAACCTTTTGAGGATCTGAGGACCAATGCCAAGTTTTTCAGTTACCTGAGGGGGAATGGCCTTTGTCGTGCCCTCTTAACGCAATATGGTGTTGTAGGTCAGGGCGTGACTAGGGGGGTGTTCTAGTTTTCCTATTTCTATGTTGGTGTACTTGGTATGGTTCCCAATTAGAGGCAGCTGATTATCGTTGTCTCTAATTGGGGATCATACTTAAGTTCTCCATTGTCCCCACCTGGGTTGTGGGATGTTGTTTGTGCTGGTTGCACCACTGAGGTTACGTTTCGTTGTTGGTTTATTGTTTTTTTCTGGAAGTTTCACTGCAAATAAAGATGTGGAACGTGACACTTTCAGTCTGAACAATTCTACAATACAGATGCCTACCTCTATGTACCCTGCTTAGCTTTGGAAAGAAGATTTGTTCGATTCAGCAAAACTATCATGTCAACACATTTAGATATTGATCAGCTTCCATATTCATTTGCGTCGACTACCTAAATAACATTGAATAATTGAAAGTAAGTCCTCTTACACAAGCTCTCTATGAAAGTACATTTGGAGTGAGGTTGGGTATGTGTACGCTACATTGACATCTGATTTTCCCAAAGGACACCATAATTTCAATGTGAAGCTAGGTATACTATCATTCGTCCATGGTTGATTGGATCTTTGGAAGTTTAGAAATCGTTACCATTAGCCCTAAAAATAGGATGCCAAATTAATGATATTAATAGAAAACATTTACCTTTTATATACACTGAGGGTACAAAACATTAAGAACATCTGCTCTTCCATGACAGACTGACCAGGTGAAAGCTATGATCCCTTTTTGATATCACTTGTTAAATCCACTTCAATCAGTGTAGATGAAGGGAAGGAGACAGGTTAAAAAAGGCTTTTTAAGCCTTGAGAAAATTGAGAGATGGATTGTGTATGTATGCCACTCTGACGGGTTGATTCAACCAGTGTGTGCCCAGTGGGAATGTATTTAAGTGGAAGTTTTACCCTAATTTCAATGTTTACAGCACTGGTTGAAATTAGATGGAAACAGTACAGTTTTTTATTTTAATCTTAAATCCAATGTATTTTCTACATTGATTCCACATCACAATGCATTGACAAATTTCGATGAAAAAACAATGATTCAACCAGTGTATGCCCAGTGGGGAAAGACCTGCTTGTACATAGTTATTGCACAGACCTGCATCTGTTGATCCACAGTAATCAGTAAGTAATGTGATGGTAAAAATCAACAAGAATTCCAAATGGCAAAAGTACCTTTCACCTTTACAAGCAAACAGAGATTACCCCAAAACTACCCAACGTAGACACTCTAACCAGAAAATGTTGACTGTTTGGAGTCAAATCTTTATTAAGCCAAATGGAGAAAAAATTGACATTTGAAAGCTCAAGGGTTGAAGATACTGTACAACTTTTGGAAGAGCGCAGTACAGGCAGCAAAGTTTATTCAGCTCTCTAACACATAAATCCTCCTTCCTCCACAAATCTTGCAGTAGAGAGGTGCTCAAGCACTGTTTCATTGGCTTTATCGTTTTTCTCCCCGAGTATGGGGAAACTTGTTCTAGTAGATTGAATGATTGAGGTCAGGATTTTCAGTTCTTTTCTAATTTGTGTCTTCTCGGTGCTTCGCTTGCTTTCTGTCTACCGCATTGATACCACCAAAATATACTGCTAATGGAATTTCCATTCTACCAGTGTTTCTTCAACACTGGCAGCTTGCCCAGTTGAAATAGCTTGCCAAGAGTAAAGTATTTAATCAAATCTCATCCATAAACAAATGCACGTTTGGATGCTGTGTGTTTTTTTCATCTTAGCTTTGCCTAGCTGCCTCAATGACTTTTCTTTTACCAGTTAGGAGTGAGATAAAGCACTGGCATAGCACATACAACCCCGGGCACCTGGAGGTCAGACCCCCAGCTAGCATGAGGAAAGTAGCTTTAAAACTGCAAAATTGTCTCAGCATCAAGGCAAAATGTGTAGAAGAGCAGGAAATTAGCTCAGAGATTCTTGAAAGTCAGGACAATCCTTGCAGGGAAACTTCATTTTATAGTTAGACATTTTTATTTTGTTACATTATTTGAGCTTAAAATGTACATTTAGGGGAATTTTAATATTATTCATGTTGGCTCTATGCAAATGATCCCAATTTCAAACTCTCCAAAAAAAGTATTTCAATTCAATAAACAAAACATTTTCTCATGTACAGTAGTTTCTGGCAATAGCCCTCTGTCACTTTAAAATATATTTCTCTCAAACTGTGATTCCTAAGAGATGTGTCTGCAGATTTCGTCAACTCCATCAGATTTGTCTTAAATCCTGAATTAATCAGGAATGAGCAGGGTCACCATGGTGATTACAACAATATTGGAATCACCATAACCACAACCATAAATGTTTAAGTCCATCTGCCTGATAGAATATACATTTTGGTTAAAATATGTTACATTTAATTAGGTTTTAGTTTCATAAAGCAACTGAGAAAAGAATAGGTACTGTGTATACCACTTAAATGAAGAAGAAAATGTGTATAAAATAAACTGACAGATTTTTGTCTAACATCAACTCAGTGAGAGGGCTTAAAGATCTGAAAGAATGGTTGTTTTTATTGAGGATCTTCAAATGAATCCTTTTCCATATTTAAAAAATGTTTGTATTAAACTTTTATTGGTAGAGGAAAAAATATGTATATTTTGAATATCTGTTGTCAACCTCATCAGTGGCTTGCCAACTCCATCACTGATGGTCAATATTTTTTTGTCAATATTCAGATACTTTTTTTTTTATATCACTGTTCTGCAACATGTGCTTAAACAATTCAAGTATTTGCTGTGCTAGACCTAAGGGATAATATTTGCTTTATGAATTATGTTTAATGTTCTAAATTTAGCCTTGCTCGGACTTTGCAGGGGCCCGGTCGAAACTGCACTACGCCACTGGATAAAAGGGGAAAAACATTAAAACAAATTGGTCATTTAGCAGACACTCTTTTTGCATATTTTTTTGTACTGGTCTCCCATTTGAATCCAATCCACAACCATGGTGTTACAAACGCCATGCTCTACCAACTGAGTCATACATATCAGTTCTTTACCCTGCCTATGATTAAATATTAGGCCATTTGTTCAACCATGCATCCCAAATCCATAACCCGCCCCTTAAAGAGCTGCTAGAGAGAGCATGTGCTGTAATTCATCTTCGGTATTCATCATAGAAATTGTGAGTATATTGGTGAAGGATGGCTTTAAAAGCCCATTAATGTTTTTTGAAATTTCGTGGTGTGTTATTTAAAAGCAGTGACAAAGACAATCTACCAGGCTGCTTACAGAGACCAGTGAGAAGAGAAGGAATGGAATCCTGACACTTTAACCTAATAGACCTCAAGTACACATCGGATATTGGTTTGGGAAAAAAGAGTGGCAATTGACACTACTTTAACTGTTGTCTAAGAACAAACAATGGAAAACTGGTAACATCGTAGTCATAGTAACGATAGTAGTATTTTAGAATGGCAATAAGATGTGCATTATCCTAAAATCATTAAGACATTGTTCAATATAGAGGCCAATTATACCAACAAGGTCATCTTAAAAGCTGAAAAAAAGTAATCATACATTTCATCAAACGCTGCAATTAAAACAAAATTAGCGAACAGCATGAATTTAAGCTTGTTTTAATGGCGCTTAAAAATAGCAAATGACTGTGAGCCATAGCAGGATAGAGTAATTAGAACGTGTTCCTGATAATAAATCTCTGAGTTCAGTGAAACCCTACATGATGCACAGCGTTTAAAAACAATTATCTTATCAACCCTTCCTATTGAACCTCTGTCAAAGCATACTTCATGCTGTTATAGTCTTCATATAATCTGCATAAGGTCATGATGTCTGGTGCAATATGAGTTATAACAGATCATTTATAAAATATAAACTTTTGTGAGCTAGTTAGTTTTATTATCAATTTCATATCAATCAAATTTTATTTGTCACATACGCCGAATACAACAGCTGTAGACCTTTCATGCTTACTTACAAGCCCTTAACCAACAATGCAGTTTTAAGAAAATTCAAAAAAAAGGAGGAGATAAGACTAAGAAATTATTAAAGAGCAGCAGCAAATAACAATAGCAGGGCTATACACAGGGGTTACCGGTACAGAGTCAATGTGCAGGGGCACTGGTGTCGAGGTAAATAGTCTGGGTAGCCATTTGATTAGCTGTTCAGGAGTCTTATGGCTTGGTGGTAGAAGCTATTCAGGAGCCTCTTGGACCTAGACTTGGCGCTCTGGTACCGCTTGCCGTGCAGTAGCAGAGAGAACAGTCTATGACTAGGGTGGCTGGAGTCTTTGACACTTTTTATGGCCTTCCTCTGATACCGCCTGGTATAGAGGTCCTGGATGGCAGGAAGCTTGGCCCCGGTGAAGTACTGGGCCGTACGCATTACCCTCTGTAGTGCCTTGCAGCCGGAGGCCGAGCAGTTGCCATTCCAGGCAGTGATGCAACCCGTCAGGATGCTCTCGATGGTGCAGCTGTAAAACCTTTTGAGGATCTGAGGACCCATGGCAAATATTTTCAGTTACCTGAGGGGAATAGGTTTTGTTGTGCCCTCTTCACGGCTGTCTTGGTGTGCTTTGACCATGTTAGTTTGTTGGTGATGTGGACGCCAAGGGACTTGAAGCACTCAACCTGCTCCACTACAGCCCCATCGCTGAGAATGGGGGCGTGCTCAATCCTCCTTTTCCTTAGTCCACAATCATCTCCTTTGTCTTGGTCACGTTGAGGGAGAGGTTGTAGTCCTTGCACCACACGGTCAGGTCTCTGACCTCCTCCCTATAGGCTGTCTCATTGTTGTCGCTGATCAGACACTGTTGTGTCATCAGCAAACTTAATGATGGTGTTGTAGTTGTGCCTGGCCGTGCAGTCATGCGTAAACAGGGAGTACAGGATGGGATGGAGCACACACCCCTGAGGGGCCCCCGTATTGAGGATCAGGGTGGTGGATGTGTTGTTACCTACCCTTACCACCTTGGGGCGGCCCGTCTGAAAGTCCAGGATCCAGTTGCAGATGGAGGTGTTTAGTCCCAGGGTCCTTAGCTTAGTGATGAGCTTTGAGGGCACTATGGTGTTGAACGCTGAGCTGTAGTCAATGAATAGCATTCTGACATAGGTGTTCCTTTTGTCCAGGCTTGAAAGGACAGTGTGGAGTGCAGTAGAGATTGCATCACCTGCGGATATGTTGGGGTGGTATGCAAATTGGACTGTGTCTAGGGTTTCTGGGATAAGGGTGTTGATGTGAGTCATGACCAGCCTTTCAAAGCATTTCATGGCTACAGACGTGAGTGCTACGGGTCGGTAGTCATTTAGGCAGGTTACCTTAGTGTTCTTGGGTACAGGGACTATGGTGGTCTGCTTGAAACATGTTGGTATTACAGACTCAGACAGGGAGAGGGTGAAAATCAGTGTCATCAGTGATGACACTTGCCAGTTGGTCTGCGCATGCTCAGAGTCACATCCTGGTAATCTGTCTGGCGCTGCATCCTTGTGAATATTGACCTGTTTAAAGGTCTTACAGGCTGACTACACCGCTCGCGTCGCGTGCGCGAGCATTGCAAAATAGATTTAGAAATATATATTATTTCACCCACACTGCTCGCGCGCACCAACGAGCGTTTGCGTTGCCAAGGGATAAAATAGAAGTCAGTTCTATTTGTGATGCAGATCGCGCTGCAAGTCCTGCCTCTCCCATCTCTTCATTGGTTTATAGAAGCAGGTACCCACGTGCCATCTCCTCATTGGTTATACCCACGTGGGTGACAGAAAGACGAACAAGGTCTATGGCGGTAATGCATCTAATTTATGAAAGTTGCTAATCACAATATAAAGTCAAGAGAAGAAAAAGCCTGGAAGGAAGAGAGATGACTTGAAACTAATCAGTTGACCGTTTTATGTGTGGATTAATTGACGGAGTAGAGGACCTTGTGCATTTCAGGTAAAATTACAACTCAATGTATATATCCCAGGACAAATTAGCTAACAACAGCAAGCTAGCTAAATAGGACAAATTAGCTAGCAAGTGCAAGCTAACTAGCTAAATTGTAATAAATGTTTAATGCTTTTCGACCTGTCCCCACATTAATATAATTGGTTCAGAGTTTGTTTTGATATTTTAACCTGCGTGTTGTGATCGCGTTTGGTGTAGGAGGACAAAATACATTTATGCACGATGGCGCACGTGCGCAGCCGGCTTGGGTTCCGTGTTACTCACATCGGTTGAGGAGTGCGTTAACACTCGGTCGTCCGGAACAGCTGATGCTCTTATGCATGTTTGATTGTTACTTGCTTCGAAGCGAGCATAGAAGTTATTTAGTTCGTGTCGCTGTGCTTCCCTTTGTGGTCTGCAATAGTTTGCAGGCCCTGCCACATTCTATGAGCGTCAGAGCCGGTGTAGAACGATTCGAACTTAGTCCTGTATTGATGCTTTGCCTGTTTAATGGTTCGTCGGAGGGCATAGCGGGATTTGTTATAAGCTTCCGGGTTATAGGAGTCCCACTCCTTGAAAGCGGCAGCTCTACCCTTTAGCTCAGTGCGAATGTTACCTGTAATCCATGGCTTCTGGTTGGGGTATGTACTTGCAGTCACTGTGGGGACGAAGTCATCGATGCACTTATTGATAAAGCCAGTGACTGATGTGGTGTACTCCTCAATGCCATCGGAAGAATCCTGGAACATAATCCAGTCTGTGCAAGCAAAACAGTCCTGTAGTTCAGCATCTGCTTCATCTAATCAGATGAAGGGCAGATTAGCCACTCGGCAAGGGCAGATTAGCCACTCGTCGCCCGATCCTTACAAGGCACTCTGATCTCTTTCTGCGAAACCGAATCAGTTTCCTTCTCCAGCTAATAACGGGGATCTGGGCCTGGTCGGTTGTCTATACTATATCCCTCCTATCCGACTGATTGAAGAAGAACTCTTTGTCCAGTTTGAAGTGAGCAATCGCAGTTCTGATGTCCAGAAGCTCTTTTCGGCCATAAGAGACAGTAGCAGCAACATTATGTACAAAACAAGTTACGAACGCAAAAAATTAAATAGCATGGTTGGTTAAGAGCCAATAAGACGGCAGCCTTCCCTTCCGGCGCCATCATGGTATTACTTCCCTATCCAGTATAGATATGACAGCCTGCCGATCCTCGACTTCGGCGATGTCATTTACAAAATAGCCTCCAACACTGTACTCGGTCTATCACAGTGCCATCCGTTTTGTCACCAAAGCCCCATATACCACCCACCACTGCGACCTGTATGCTCTTGTCGGCTGGCCCTGGCTACATATTTGTTGCCAGACCCACTGGCTCCAGGTCATCTATAAGTCTATGCTAGGTAAAGCTCCGCCTTATCTCAGCTCACTGGTCACCATAACCACACCCACCCGTAGCACGCACTCCAGCAGGTATATCTCACTGGTCATCCCCAAAGCCAATGTAACGGCGTTCCTCCTCCTCTTCATCCTCTTCATCCGAAGAGGAGGAGCAGGGATTAAACCAAGGCGCAGCGTAGTGAAATGACATGATGAATTTATTGAACAAGACAAAAACACGAACTTCACTATAAACTAACAAAACAACAAACGGAGTAGACAGACCTGAACGACGAACTTACATTAAACACGAGAACGCACGAACAGGGAAAATAGCCTACACATAAAATGACGATGTACAACACAAACCGAACAGTCCCGTATGGTGCGACAAACACTGACACAGGAGACAACCACCCACAACGAACACAGTGAAACAACCTACCTAAATATGACTCTTAATTAGAGGAACGCCAAACACCTGCCTCTAATCAAGAGCCATACCAGGCAACCCTAAACCAACATAGAAACACACAACATAGAATGCCCACCCAAACTCACGTCCTGACCAACTAACACATACAACAAACTAACAGAAATAGGTCAGGAACGTGACAGCCAACACCTCCTTTGGCCGCCTTTCCTTCCAGTTCTCTGCTGCCAATGACTGGAACGAATTGCAAAAATCGCTGAAGCTGGAGTCTTATATTTCCCTCACTAACTTTAAACATCAGCTATCTGAGCAGCTAACCGATCGCTGCAGCTGTACATAGCCCATTCGATTTACCTACGTCATCCCCATATTATTTTTATTTACTTTTCTGCTCATTTGACACCAGTATTTCTACTTGCACATCTATCACTCCAATGTTAATTTGCTAAATTGTAATAACTTCGCTACTATGGCCTATTTATTGCCTCCTCAGGCCATTTGCGTACACTGTATATAGACTTTCTTTTTTTCTGTTGTGTTATTGACTGTACGCTTGTTTATTCCATGTGTAACTCTGTGTTGTTGTTTGTCGCACTGCTTTGCTTTATCTTGGCCAGGTCGCAGTTGTAAATGAGAACTTGTTCTCAACTAGCCTACCTGGTTAAATAAAGGTGAAAAAAATATTTAAAAAAATAAAAATACAGGGGGGTACCGATACAATGTGCGGGTGCACCAGTTAGTTGAGATAGTAGGTAGAGTTATTAAAGTGACTATGCATAGATGACAACAGAGAGCAGCAGTGGTGTAAAGAGGTGGGGGAGGTCAATGCAAATAGTCTGGGTAGCCATTTGACCTGGTGTTCAGGAGTCTTATGGCTTGGGGCTAGAAGCTGTTTAGAAGCCTCTTGGACCTAGACTTGGCGCTCCAGTACCGCTTGCTGTGCGGTAGCAGAGAGAACAGTCTATGACTAGGGTGGCTGGAGTTTTTGACAATTTTTAGGGCCTTCCTCTGACACCACCTTGTATTGAGGTCCTGAATGGCAGGAAGCTTGGCCCCAGTGATGTACTGGGCCGTTCGCACTTCCCTCTGTAGTGCCTTGTGGTTCTTTCTATGTGCACCAAAGTTTCTCTGAATTGTCTTGTGAAAGCCTAACACTGTAAGATCGTCTTTTATAACTTAGTTAGTCATGTTGGCAATAGAACAAGCTTTCAAATCATGCCCACCTGACCCAGATTGCGATTTATGATGGACAGTTTTTGCATTGCGTAAACAACAACACTAATTGTGTTATGATGGGGATGTAGGGTTGTATTCCGAAAAATAAAACTAATGAGTGCTAAAAAAAAGGGCCTTTATAGTTATATAGTCATCTCACTCAAACCCTTTTTTATGTTGCACCTACCCCACATGTTTCAGGAATAGTCTTATCATGTTACTGAATGTATCCAGAGTATTTTCAGATTTCGTTATCAACAAATGCAGTAAAGTACAGTACATGTAAAATGTGCATAACATCAACAGTATAATGTGTCATTCACCTTTGGTTAAATAATTTTTAAATTTTTCTCGAAACTGTTCCCTTTCCAATGCTACCAATTGCTTTTCTTCTGTCTTCTGTAAGAAACATTTCAATTTATCCCTATCTATGTAGGCCAATTCCCACAAGTGTAAAGGGTTAAGAAATCTGGGAGCATGCTGTGTATACATTTACAGTACTTAGGATCCCTGGTGGCTATGACAGATGTTTGGAGGGTGTGAGAAAGCTTGGTGCAGAAAATAAATGGATCCCTCATGGAGAATATAGGAAAAACAACATCCACTTTTGTTGTGATGACGCAGCAGTTAATCTCCTGATTATAGTCATTTTAGCTCTATCTTTACACCTGTGTGCTTTTACAGAAGTATTACACTGCTTTATCTAGCCTTAAAAATATGTTCCTATATGGTCTGGGTTGGTTTAGGGGGTGGATTTGTTGGCAAATCTTAAATCCATTTGTAGATTCATATTCGCCTCCTTCCTCCAAGACATATATTTGAGTGGGGGAATAATTAAATTTACATTGCCATAAATTCAAAACAGGCTCGAACCAAGTGGATTTGAAAGTAATGAGGAAAAAGACTCATAAGCAACATTCTCCTACAGCTACTCAGATGTTTTGGCCAACAAAATACTGTCTAAAACACTCGATTGGGATTAGACCCAAGGACAAGCAAAGATTAGGAGAGTGTGTTTGTAAAACTTGTAGAGATCAGAGCAAAATAAAACTTCATTATTTATCTCCCAGTGATTGACTTTGAACAGTGCAGCACTAGATAACTTTTGTTGTCTCGACACAATTTCTTCAAATGTTGAAGGTATTTGCAATGGCATGTGCCATTTTAGAGGCCACTGTGTTGCTTTAAATTACTAGCAACCTTGTGGAGACAGAAATGTATTTTATTTTCACTCCACCACTTTATTTTACCTAATTCATTATGGGTTGTCGGAGTAAGTCCTCTTCAGTTCTGCCTGCCACTGTCCCTGAGTAAGACCACAGATCACTGAGAAATAATAGTCCTATAGAGCTGGAGATGGGCAGAGATCACTAGGGAGACCCACCTGGAGGTTTAGGTTTGGGACTCATCTTCCCTGTAGGCAGGCTTGATTCTGGCAGAAAAAAATTGTCCTCACTTAAAGCCACTCTTTATTCATAGGCCACCATTATAATGAAGGTCAAATAAAGGACCTTGTGTTAATTTAGACAGCACTTCTCTCTGTTATAGCAGTATACTTGTTGTGAGGGCCTAACGCTGTGGGGGAACATTGAATAGCTACCAAGAGAGCATGTGTCATGCAGTCTTTTCTAAACCAGATGGTAAATAGCATACTGTAGAACTGAATGGAAGACTATTACATGCACTACTATGTCCCAGAGATAAATCTTCAGTGTACAATTATTTATCCTATGCTATTTACTGTCTCTTATACACATCTAGATGTGTATAAGAGACAGATCCTACCCTCTAAAGGATCCATTTAAAACCTTTTACAGAGAATGTCATGTTCTTAGTCTTGTTCTCCACTGCTTCAGTTCTAAGCCATTAAGAGCCTAGAATAAAAATAAATGGGCTGGTGGTGGGCCACTGCCTACAAGATGGGGAGAGGGGTCATTAAGCACTGATAGATTTCCAGAGGAAGACTCACAGATGACTGCGCAAATGAGCATCCAGAACATTAGAGCAGAGAGAGAACCAGTTAGAGCTTAAGTTATGTCTGCCTTAGAACTTTCTGTGGTTCTCTCCCCCTCAAACTCCAAAAGGTAGCCATTTCCTGCAGTCACATGACCTACCTAGCGGCCTCATGGGTGGAATGTTATTCATATTTTCATATTTATTTTTTTTATGCTGAAAATCCATCCAGTGTTTCTAAAACAGTTTTGTTATTTCAGTCTTCTGTGATGTATGTAAAGTATAATTTTGGGATGCAAACTCAAATTTGAATACATTTCAACATGGTACATGTGTCTTCTTTTTTGTAAGCCCATAGCCATGTGTGTGAGGTGTATACTTTTGTTTCAAAGTAAATTTGTTTAGACTATCAAAAAACACTGTGACCCTCATTTAGCCCATTGCAGGAAAAGGTTATTAGGCACAATTCACAAGTTTAAGGATCAGACATTGAAATGGGTTGAGAATATTTATTGAGTTAATGGAATGGATGTGAGAAGGAGGATTCAGAATGGACCGGATGAAACCGAGGGCTGCAGATGAAGAATCCAGAGGGTGGACTGTAGAATTTGGCTTGTAGTCTCAGGTAGACATTGTCAGGCCATGGTAGTTAGGCTGCTGTGGTGATGGCAATCGCCTCAGGAGATCCTTGGAAGAACCTAAGAGATACTAGATAGAAGGGGAGGGATGCAAAACTTAATAAGGCTAGTAAGGCACAGTGTCATACAACACAACATTCACTGCAGAACAAAGGAGGAACGTTAGTTTGGTCAGGCTGTGTTGGCAGTGGTGATTAAGGAGAGCAAGGACAAGTGTGGAGACTGATTAGTAATCAGTTGCAGCTGACGCTTGTTGAGGAACTGCGGTCAAGGCAAGTAGTTAGTATTGCAAACAGGCGTGGCGGCTGATTGGCAATTAGTAGCAGCTGCTGATTGTTGAGTTGCTAGGGATCTGCGTTCAAGGCAACTAGTTAAAGGGTTGCATTGAATTCTGGTCCTCTCTCCTGAAATGTTGTTCATTCTTAATATCATCAATTAAAAAAGCCCAGGCGCCTTTGTGCCTGCCACACAGAGCATTCAAAATGCGTTGAGGCAACAAGGCCCTCTCTGTAAACATCAACAAGATGTTATTAGTGCCAAATCATCCATCCTTGCTTTCTCCCAACAGATCATGAAGTGTTCCGGTGCAGAGAGCAAAAACACCTCATTATTGGCCTCTGTGCAGTTCATAATCTGGTTCATATGCAGCGCAAGGCTGTGAGTATTGATCACCAAACACTGTGAGTGTGCAGGAGAACACTAACGAAACAAGGCATTCGAGACCGATCTTGTTAATTTATGTCAATGAGAGTACACTCCCATGTGTGATTTATTTAAAAGGAGATTAAGGTTCTGTGATGCAAACTATTTGACTAGCATGTACAGTGCCTTGCAAAAGTATTCACCCCCTTGGCATTTTTCCTATTCTGTTGCATTACAACCTGTCATGTAAATGGCTATTTATTTGGATTTCATGTAATGGACATACACAAAATAGTCCAAATTGGTGAAGTGAAATTAAAAAAAGTACTTGTTTCATAAAATGCGAAAAAATTTACAACTGAAAGTGATGGGTGCATATGTATTTCCTCCTTTGCTATGAAGCCCCTAAATAAGATCTGGTGCAACCAATTACCTTCAGAAGTCACATAATTAGTTGCATAAAGTCCACCTGTGTGCAATCGAAT
Source organism: Salvelinus sp. IW2-2015 (assembly GCF_002910315.2). Taxonomy (NCBI): domain Eukaryota; kingdom Metazoa; phylum Chordata; class Actinopteri; order Salmoniformes; family Salmonidae; genus Salvelinus; species Salvelinus sp. IW2-2015. The sequence goes on from NC_036842.1 coordinate 18,696,873, forward strand.
TGTCACATGATCTGTCACATGATCTCAGTATATATACACATGTTCTGAAAGGCCACAGACTCTGCAACACCACTAAGCAAGGGGTACCATCAAGCCGGCACTATGAAGACCAAAGACCTCTCCAAACAGGTCAGGGACAAAGTTGTGTGTGGAAGTACAGATCAGGGTTGGGTTATAAAGAAATATCAGAAACTTTGAACATCCCACGGAGCACCATCCATTATTCAAAAATTGAAAGAATATGGCACCACAACAAACCTGCCAAGAGAGGGCCACCCACCAAAACTCACGGACCAGGCAAGGAGGGCATTAATCAGAGAGGCAACAAAGAGACCAACTCCTGAAGGAGCTGCAAAGCTCCACACCGGAGATTGGCGTATCTGTCCATAGGACCACTTTAAGCCGTACAGTTCACAGAGCTGGCTTTACGGAAGAGTGTCCAGAAAAAAGCCATTGCTTAAAACTTCTCTGCGCTACGGATACCGAATACGGGTTCACTTTCCTAAACAACCACTGAATTGCAGGGCGCCAAATTCAAAAATATTCCTAAAAATATATATAATCATGCAATCACAAGTGAAATATACAATCCACCTATGGTGTCAGATTTTGAAAATATATTTTACAGCGAATGAAATCCAAGCTTTTGTGAGTGTAGCTTTCAATGCTACATCAGCTAGCCCCAAATTAGCATGGTCACGAAAGTGTGAAAAGCAATAAAATTAATCGCTTACCTTAGATAATATTCGGACGTTTCCACTCACGAGACTCCCAGTTACACAACAGATCTTTTTAATCGATTTAATATTACTTTTATCACAAAAAAAAACGCCATTTGGGATGCGCATTATTTTGAGAAAACAAAAGCCATGTTCCGGTCGACAAATCCCAAAAAGTATCCGAAATGGTCGTAGAAACATTTAAAATGTTTTTTATAATCAAACCTCAGGTTGTCTTTAACAAACATAATCGATAATATTTCAACCGGAGCATAACCTATTCATTAAGAGAGAAAATGAAAATGGTGAGCTCCTCCCCCGCGCACAGGAAATATTCAGAGGACACCTGACCTCTTTTGAAACATCTCGCTCATTTTTCCAAAAAAAGCCTGAAACTATGTCTAAAGCCTGGTCACAGCCTGAGGAAGCCATTGGAAAAAGAATCTGGTTGATACCCCTTTAAATGGAGGTTAGACAGGCCAGGAAACAAAGATTAAAAATATATATATATCATTTCCGGGTTACTTTTTCTCTGGATTTCGCTTGCAGAATAAGTATTATTTTTCTCACAGACAATATTTTGACAGTTTTGGAAACTTGGGAGTGTTTTCTATCCTAATCTGTAAATGATATGCATATTCTACGATCTGGGCCAGAGAAAATGTCCGTTTACGTTGGGTACGTTATTTTAAAAAAAAATCTAACCCCTAGCGCTAAGAAGTTAAAGAAGAAAATAAGCAAACACATTTGGTGTTTGCCAAAAGGCATGTGGGAGACTCCCCAAACATATGGAAGAAGGTGCTCTGGTCAGATGAGACTAAATTGAGCTTTTTGGCCATCAAGGAATGTCTGCCACAAACCCAACACCTCCCATCACCCCGAGAACACCATCCCCACAGTGAAGCATGGTGGTGGCAGACATCAAACATGTCTAACAAAGCAAAACGCAGGTAGAAACAAGAAAATTCTAAATACATACAATTTATTTTTATAAAATATGAAAATATGAAAAAATTCAGGTGCAGGAAGATGTTATCCTTTTTGTTATTCACTATGGATAATGTTTTAACAAGATGATTCAATTCAATCAAAAACAATCTATCACAGATTTACATTCATAGAACATGTGTGTAAGATTTTCACCTTTTTTGCAGAAAAACAACATTGAAAAACAGAATTACATGGATATCTTTTGTTTGGTATACAATATTTCTAAGGCATCAATTAATATATTTTTTTCCACACAATGTCAGGAATAAGCATGTTCAATAAAAATGTTCCCCTAGGTGTAAATTGGTTCTGTGAATGGAAAATTTGTCTTACGTATTTGTTACAAGATTTCTCAAGTAAGCCCATGCCTTCCAAGCTGAGTCCTGGATAAGCTCTGTGATCATCATTAGGGTAATTGGACCACTGGGAATGGCTTTGATCACAGAAATAAACTCTCTGAAAGGTATTGGAAACTCATTCAATCTTATAAATGGTTCAAATGAAAGAATATTACCTCTGTTGTTGAAAACATCCAAAACAAAGTCAATATTCCTCATGCCAGCTAGGGTAGAACAAAGAATTTTTCCTTACAGTTATGTCTGAATTATTCCACAAAAGAGCTTTGTGGTGAAAAGTTGTGCAGGAAACATATGACATTAAAGCTTGTTGGTGAAATCTATTCAATTTAGCAGGTAATCTTTCAGGAATATAATTACATTTTCAGTAAAAATTGAAGACCTCCCAACTTAAACACATTGTTTGGAATCAAATGGATTCTGTATGACCATACATCTTTTCAACCAATTGATCTTGAAAGTGTTTATGTCAACAAAATCCAACACTTCCAACCATTTTGCTTGTGAGACTTATTTCAGGCAGAGGTCAGTAATCCAGAGCAGAGTCCGAAAGGTACAGAACGACCGGCATGCTCAGGGTCAGGGCAGGCAGAGGTCAGTAATCCAGGGTGGTGTGACAAGGTACAGAATGGCAGGCAGAATGGTCAGGAACTAGAGAAAGACAGGAACTAGAGAAAGACAGGCGCACGGGGAAAACGTTGGTAGGCTTGACGAAACAAAATGAACTGGCAACAGACAAACAAAGAACACAGGTATAAATACACTGGGGATAATGAGGAAGATGGGTGACACCTGGAGGGGGGTTGAAACAAGCACAAAGACAGGTGAAACAGATCAGGGTGTGACAGATTGAGTCTAATTTAAAATGGCATCTAATTATTTCTTTAATCTTTTGGCATAAACTAGAGCAATCAATTTGAAAAAATATTGAATAAAGTAATTGTTCTCCAATTGTCAATGAGAAAAGGGTGTTTATCAGGCTTCGGAATCAGTGAAATAAGGCCCTGTTTCATAGTGGAGACATTTAATTTCCAATGCAATTTTGAAACATATTAAAAATAGGGTCTTCTAGTAACTCCCAAAATTACCTATAGAATTCAACTGACAGGCCCAGGTGAATTCCCTTTTTTCAATTCAGAGCCTCTCTAATTTCTTCGAGTGACACAGGTGATTTGCAAACTGAGTGGAAATCATCCTCAATTACAGGGACAGAATTCTGAATGTGGCAAATGTAGCTTTCACAACCATCTTCCTGAAATTGTGAGTTGTAAAGGTTTTCATAAAATGAATTGACAAATGTTGATATTGTAATTGGATCTTTGCATAATACATCATTCATTTTGAGTGTCGGTATAGATTTTATTTTATAGTTTCTCTTATCAAGTGCAAAGAAATAACTGGTGTTTGTTTACCCCTCTTCAATAGATGTTGCTCTTGATCTGAAAAAGGCACCCTTTGCCGAATCGGCGTAAAACTGTTCTAATCAAATCAAAAATCTAATTTTATTTGTCACATGCGCCAAATACAACAGGTGTAGTTACAGTGAAATGCTTACTTACAAACCCTTAACCAAAAAGGCTGTTAAGAAAAAAAATTGTTAAGAAATGATTTACTAAAATGAATAAAGTATAAAAAAATTAAGGAACAACAAAGTACCAGTAGCTAGGCAATATACAGGGAGTACCGGTACAGAGTCAATGTGCGGGGGCACTGGTTAATTGAGGTAATATGTACATTTAGGTAGAGGTAAAGATACTATGCATGGCTAATAAACAGATTGTAACATCCATGTAAAAATGGGGGATGGGGTGAGGACAAGGCAAATTGGACTAGCTGTTCAAGAGTCTTAAGGCTTAGGGGTAGAAGCTGTTAAGAATCCTTTTGGACCTAGACGTGGCGCTCCGGTACCGCTTGCCATGCGGTAGCAGAGAGAACAGCCTATGACTAGGGTGGCTGGATTCTTTGGCATTTTGTTGGGCCTTCCTCTGACACCGCCTGGTATAGTGGTTCTGGATGTCAGGAAGCTTGGCCCCAGTGATGTACTGGGCCTACCCTGTCTAGTGCCTTGCGGTCGGAGGCCGAGCAGTTGCCATACCAGGCGGTGATGCAATCAGTCAGGACACTCTTGATGGTGCAGATGTATACTTTTTTGAGGATCTGAGGACCCACGCCACATCTTTTCAGTCTCCTGAGGGGGAAAAGGCATTGTTTTGCTCTCTTCACGACTGTCTTGGTGTGTTTTGACCATGAAAGTTTGTTGGTGATGTGGACACCAAGGAATTCGAAGCTCTCAACCTGCTCCACTACAGCCCTGTCGATGAGAATGGGGGCGTGCTCGGTCCTCCTTTTTCTGTAGTCCACAATCATCTCCTTTGTCTTGATCACGTTGAGGGAGAGGTTGTTATCCTGGTACCACACTGCCAGGTCTCTGACCTCCTCCCTATAGGCTGTCTCATCATTGTCAGTGATCAGGCCTACCACTGTTGGCTCGTCTGCAAACTTAATGATGGTGTTGGAGTCGTGCTTAACCATGCAGTCATGGGTGAACAGGGAGTACAGGAGGGGATCAGCGTGGCAGATGTGTTGTTACCTACCCTTACCACCTGGGGGCGGCCTGTCAGGAAATCCAGGATCCAGTTGCAGAGGGATATGTTTTGTCCCAGGGTCTTTAGCTTAGAGATGAGCTTTGAGGGCACTATGGTGTTGAACGCTGAGAAGTTGTCACACCCTAATCTGTTTCACCTGTCTTTCTGCTTGTTTCCACCCCTCTCCAGGTGTCGCTCATCTTCCCATTATCCCCTGTGTATTTATACCTGTGTTTTCTGTTTGTCTGTTACCAGTTCGTCTTGTCAGGTCTTACCAGCGTGCTTCCCCATCTTCCTTTTTCTCAAGTTCTGTTTCCTAGTTTTCCCGGTTCTGACTATTCTGCCTGCCCTGACCCCGAGCCTGCCTGTCGTCCTGTACCTGCCTGATTCTAACCTAATTACGAACCTCTGCCTGCCTTGACCCCGAGCCTGCCTGCCATCCTGTAGCAGACTGACTCACAAACCCCCGCATGTCCTCAACCTGCCCTTTCCCTGCCCGTGTTTACAATAAATTATCTGAGAACTGTACTATCTGCTTTCTGTGTCTGCATCTGGGTCATATCCTGAGTCGTGATAGCTGTAGTCAATGATTAGCGTTCTCACGTAGGTGTCCCTTTTCAAATCACTTCATGGCTACAGACGTGAGTGCTACGGGTCGGTAGTCATTTAGGCAGCTTACCTTAGTGTTCGTAGGCACAATGACTGTGGTGGTCTGCTTGAAAATGTCAGTGAAGACACTTGCCACTTGTCCAGTGCATGCTCGGAGTACAAGTCCTGGTAATCCGTCTGGCCCTGCGGCATGGTGAGTTTTGACCTGTTAAAGGTCTTACTCACATCGGCTACAGAGAGCGTGATCACACAGTCGTCTGGAACAGCTGATGCTCTCATGCATGCTTCAGTATTGCTTGCCTTGAAGTGAGCATAGAAGTTATTTAGCTCGTCTGGTAGGCTTGTGTCACTGGACAGCTCGCGGCTGTGCTTACCTTTGTAGTACGTGATAGTTTGCAAGCCCTGCCACATCCAACGAGCATCGGAGTCGGTGTAGTACGATTCATGTGACCACTTTCTTATTGAGCGAGTCACTGTTACTTCCTGCTTTAGCTTAGGGCGAGGGAGAGCTTTTGTATGCGTTTCTGTGTGCGGAGTAAAAGTGGTCTAGAGTTTTTTTCCCTCTATTTGCACATTTAACATGCTGGTAGAAATTAGGTAAAAAATGGATTTTAAATTTCCCTGCATTAAAGTCCCGGCAACTAGAAGCTTCCCTTGCTAGCACCCCTTTTCATGCCATTCTGCTGTGGGAAGACCAGTCCAAATCTTTCCGGGTTCTCATTGACTCTGGGGCAGACAAGACCTTTTTGGACGCTACCCTGGCGTCCGAGCTGAAAATCCCCACTTAGCCCCTCTCCATTTCCATGAACGTTAGAGAGCTGGACAGGCAGTCTATAGGCCGAGTCACCACTCCCATCAACCTACGTGTGTCAGGGAACCACAGCGAGGCTATCCAGTTCCTGCTCATCAAGTCCCCTCTGATTCCCGGGGTATTGGGATTCTCCTGGCTGAAGCGACACAATCCCCTCATTAACTGGTCTACTGGTGCCATCATAGGCTGGAGCCCGCCATGCCCATTGCCTGAAGTCAGCACCACCTGCCCCGGGACGTCTTCCTGGGGGCTCAAAAGGTGCCCTGGAACTCTCCGCCATTCCCGCGGAGTAGCAGAACCTCCGGGAGGTGTTCAGCAAGCCCGCACCACTTCTCCAGCTGCACCGACCTTAAGACTATGGGATTGACCCTAGCACGACTCAGCCCCGGGTATGACTGTACTCTCTGTCGAGACCAGAGACCAAGGCGATGGATATCTACATTGGGGACTCCCTTGCTGCAGGATTTATCCATTCTCCTTCTTCTCCCGCCGGCGCAGGGATCTTCTTTGTAGAGAAGGACAAAACCCTGCGCCCGTGCATCGACTACCGGGGTCTCAACGACATAACGGTGAAAAACGGCTACCCGCTACCTCATCTCTCTGGCCTTTGAGCCGCTTCAGGGGATCACATTGTTTTCCAAGCTGGATCTACGGAATGCCTACCACCTGGTGCGGATACGGCAAGGGAACGAGTGAATGACCGCCTTCAACACGGCCAGCGGTCACTTCGAGTATCTGGTCATGGCATTTGGCCTTACCAACATCCCTGCTGTGTTCCAGACTCTGGTCAATGATGTTCTCCGCAAATGTCGAACCGGTTCGTCTTCGTCTACCTAGATAACATCCTCATCTTTCCCGTTCCAACCAAGAACATGTGCTCCACCTCCGACAGGTTCTCCAATGCCTCCTAGAGAATCAGCTGTTTGTAAAAGCAGAGAAGTATGAGTTCCATCGTTCCACTATTCAGTTTCTGGTTTTCATCATCGTCGCAGGGGGTGTGCAAATGGATCACGGGGAAGGTGAGAGAGGTGGTGGATTGGCCCCAGTCTACTTCCAGGGTGCAGCTGCAATGCTTCCTAGTGTTCGCGAACTTCTATCGCCGCTTTATCTGGTTTAAAGCACCCTAACTTCCGTTCAAGTGGTCTCAAGCTGCTGACCGGACGTTCCGGGACCTCAAATATCGCTTCACCACAGCTCCCACTTTGGTTCATCCAGACCCTTTCCGTCAGTTCGTGGTGGAGGCCGATGCTTCTGATTTCGGAGTGGGCGGTCCTGTACCCTGGACCTCAAGCTAAATCCCTGCGCCTTCTTCTTCCACTGCCTCAAGCCACGGAAAAGAACTACGATGTGGGGAATCGTGAGCTTCTCGCAGTGAAGATGGCATTGGAGGAATGGAGGCACTGGTTGGAGGTGGCAGAACACCCATTAATTGTTTGGAACGACCACAAGAACCTGGAGTATCTCCGCAACGCCAAGCACCTCAACTCCAGGGAAGCCAGATGGGCCCTGCTGTTCACACGGTTCAACTTTTCCCTCTTGTACCGGGCTGGGATCCAAGAATGTCAAGCCGGATGCACTGTCCCGCCACTATAGCCCTACGGACACCACCCCGGAGCCTGAGACCATCTTCCCCACATCGTGCCTGGTGACGGTACTCAACTGGGGAATAGGGAAACAGGTCCGGGAGGCGCAGCAGTCCCAGCCGCACCTGGGGGAGGGGGGGGCTGATAATCGGATGTTTGTTCCTGACACTGTCTGATCTCTGGTCCTGGAGTGGGCACATTCCTCCAGGCTTGCCAACCACCCGGGCTCTCGTCGGACCCTGTTCTTCGTGCTACAACGCTTGGTGCCCTACAATGGTTCCGGATGTCGCAACGTTTGTCTCCGCCTGCACAGTCTGTACTCAGAATAAGACTCCTCGGCAAGCTGGTCTTCTGCAACCACTGCCTGTCCCACATCCCTGGATTTCGTCACGGGTCTCCCCTTGTCTGAGGGCAACACTGCCATTCTGACTGTGGTCAACCCGTTTTCCAAGGCTGCTCATTTCATTCCTCTCCCCAAACTACTCTCGGCCAAGGAGACGGCCCAGATCATGGTGCATTACGTCTTCCGGATCCATGGACTGCCCGTGAACATGGTTTCCGACTGGGGCCTCAGTTCTCGTCCCGGTTCTGGAAGGCGTTCTGCGCCATCATTGAGTCATCGGCCAGCCTGTCCTCTGGGTTCCACCCCAGGTCCAATGGCCAGTCGGAGTGAGCCAACCAGGATCTTGAGACTACTATGCACTGCCTGGTCTCTGCCAACGCCACCTCCTGGAGCCAGCAGCTGGTGTGGGTTGAGTTCGATCGCAACACCCTTCCCTGCTCAGCCACGGGCCTATCTCAGTTTGAGTGTTCCCTGGGGTATCAGCCCCCGCTCTTCCCAGATGTTTGTCCGCTGCTGTTGACGTTCTTGGAAGAGAGCCCGGTCGGCCCTCCTCAAGACCACCTCCAGGTATCGACGACAAGCGGATTGCCATTGGACCCTGGCTCCACGGTATCGTCTCAGGCAGAGGGTATGGCTATCCACCCAGGATATGCCCCTCGGAGTGGAATCCCGCAAACTCTCACCCCCCGGTTTAATCGGCCCATATCCCGTCTCCAAGATTATTATCCCCTCTCCTGTTTGTCTTTTGTTGCACCGTACCCTTCGTATACATCCCACCTTTCATGTGTCCAGAGTCAAACGTATGTCTCACAACCCTTTGTCTCCTGTTTCCATGCCCAGCCCTCTCCCTCGTCTCATCAATTATCCCCTGTGTATTTATACCTGTATTCTCTGTTTGTCAAGTCAACCAGCGTCTCCCTTTATCTCGCCCTCCTGGTTTTGACCCTTGCCTGTCCTGACTCTGAGCCCGCATGCCTGACCCCTCTGCCTGCCCCTGACCCTAAGCCTGCCTGCCGACCTTTAGCTTTGCCCCACCTCTGGATTGTTGACCTCTGCCTACCCTGACCCTGAGCCTGCCTGCCGTCCGGTACCATTGCCCCACCTCTGGTTTACTGACCCCTTTCTGCCTTGACCTGTCTATTGTCTGCCCCTGTTGGAATATTAAACCATTGTCAATTCAACGTGTCTGCATTTTGGTCTTACCTTGATTCCTGATACAATGTCCTTTTGTTATTTTGAGGAATGTAAAGGCTACCTTGTATTCTTGTTTATCTCTCTAATAAAACTTTTTGACCTCATCTGTGTAATCGGAGCGACTTGTTTTGTACTGTATTTACACCAGGGTAGTCCATCCATCTTTCTGGATATCTAGCCCCCTGTAGGTCTGCTAATTTGAAGTGTAAACCTCAAAGAGCATAGATATCCATGAAAAGAGAACTGTTTAGTAAATCATTCAAAAACCATTCCAAAAGTACAATATAATTGAGACTATATGTTAGATATAAAATACACAAGTATTGTTTCTCACAAGTTTAGTGTTGCCCACACAAACATCCCCTATTTAACTTCTTATGGCTGCAATCCCGTCATCAGGGTGATATGACAACAGCCAGTGACAGTGCAGGGCGCCAAATTCAAACAGAAATCTCATCATTAAAATTCCTCAGACATTCATGTGTCTTATATCATTTTAAAGGTAATCTTGTTGTTAATCCCACAAGTGTCCGATTTCAAATATGCTTTTCAGCGAAAGCACTACAAACGATTGTTAGGTCACCACAAAACCACAATAAGCACATCCATTTTTCCAGCGAAAGATAGCTTTCACAAAAAGCAGGAGATAAAATTAATCACTAACCTTTGATTATCTTCATCAGATGACACTCATAGGACTTCATGTTGCACAATACATGCATGTTTTGTTTGATAAAGTTTATATTTATATCAAAAAATCTGAGTTTACATTGACGCGTTACATTCACTAGTTCCAAAAACATCAAGTGATTTTGCATAGCCACATCGTTTCAACAGAAATACTGATAATAAATGTAGATGATAATACAAGTTATACACATGGAATTATAGATATACCTCTCCTTAATGCCACCGCTGTGTCAGATTTCAAAAAAACAAACCATGCAATAATCTGAGACGGAGCTCAGAACAATAGCCAAATTAGCCGCCATGTTGGACTCAACAGAAACCAGAAAATACATGATAAATGTTTCCTTACCTTTGATGAACTTCATCAGAATGCAGTCCTAGGAATCCCAGGTCCACAATACATGCTTGATTTGTTCGATAATGTCCGTTATTTATGTCCAATTAGCTACTTTGGAATTGTTTACCAAACGCGCTAACCAAAGTCACAAAGCGCGTCCACTATAACGTGACGAAATGTCCAAAAGTTCCGTAACAGTCAGTAGAAACATGTCAAACGATGTACTGAATCAATCTTTAGAATGTTGTTAACATACGTCTTGAATAACGTTCCAACCGGAGAATTACATTGACTTCAGTTGACCGATGGAACGGAGCTCCCTCTCACGTGAACGCGCCAGTTCAAAGCGTGGGCACCTCATGGCAGTGATTACTCATTCCTTTCTCCTTCGGCCCCCCTTCACAACAGAGTCATCAGACAAAGTTCTATTGACTGTTGACATCTAGTGGAAGCCGTAGGAAGTGAAAACTCATCCATATCTCGCTGTAATTTCAATGAGAGCTTGAGCTTGGTTGAAAATCTGCCACCCCCCAGAAAAAATCCAAACAGAAAGTGGAACCTCTCAGACTTTTGCCTGCCATATGAGTTCTGTTATACTCACAGACATAATTCAAACAGTTTTAGAAACTTCAGAGTGTTTTCTATCCAATACTACTATTAGCAACTATGACAAAGGAGCAGGCCGTTTACTCTGGGCACCTCTGTGCACCTTTCATCCAAGCTACTCAATACTGCCCCTTCAGCCATAAGAAGTTAAGATATATAGGTTTGATTGTTGGTCCACCTCATTCAACAACAATTTGAAGTACTCTGTAGGTTTTCACACTTCCTGGGAAGCACCAAGTCTGACAGCAGGGAAAGCTCTGGTCCTTCCCAGCTCAAAGGTGTGTTTACTGCACCCTGTGTTGCGTGGCGATGTCTCAAAGTTGTAGCAGCTCAGCCATTGTAGGCTGTGGCACTTCAGGAATTCTTGGGTCATCGGATCTCAGAATCATTCTGCTTGGTAGTCCCAATTTGAGCGTCCAGTCTTCTCACCACTGCTCTAAGAAGTCCTGGGATGTCGGTGTAGTCCTTTGCAGTCTTCAGTGCGTCGATACTTCACCTTCGAGGCTTGCTAAAGTCTCCATTAGATGTCTATAGAATGAACTATCACACCTGATTCAAGTAATTGCATTCTAAATTGAAGACCATGATTAGTTGATTATTGGAGTTATGTGTTAGCTGGGGCTGAGGCAAGTGTCACCAATCAAGGACTGGAGTTGACCATCCCTGACCTAGACCAGAGATAAAACTAGCTAGTTTTAGAATGTTGTGTTGTACAACTGCTGACTAAAGACGGGGCATTCAGATCAAGAATACGAGATGCGCAGTTGAGAACGTTTCGATGGTAATGGTGCCACTTTACGATTCTGTGATGAAACTTTCAAGCAAAGTTGCCACTTGTAGCAAACAAGTGTCATGAAATACATGCACCAGAAACAGGGTACAGTTTTTGACTCGTCAGAAATGTCAGCAAGCCAGGCTAGCTATGTACAGCAAAATAGCTAATGGATAATAGTGAATACAGCGGTTCTCAGGCCGGCTAAGGCGCACTATTGTTACTTATGCTTCACATTGGATGACCACTAGTGATTTATTGGAGCTTTTGAACGTAACAAAAAAGTTACATATTGCAGCTTTAAGTATTTGGGCCCATATTCATAGCATCAAGCTTGTGACTCTACACATGTGTTTGATACATTTGCTGTTTGTTTTGGTTGTGTTTTGTTGTCCAATAGAAATGAATGGTAAATAATGTATTGTGTCATTATAGAGTCACTTTTATTGTATATAAGAATAGAATATGCTTCTTAACACTTCTACATGAATGTGGATGCTACCATGATTACAGATAATCCTGAATGAATTGTGAATAATGATGAGTGAGAAAGTTAGAGGCATAAATATCATACCCTCCCCTCCCCCATAAATGCTAACCTCCCCTGTTATTGTAATGGTGAGGGATTAGCATGTCTTGTGGGTATGATATTTGTGCGTCTATAATGATGCTCTTATTTGGTTACATATGCGTTAACTGTTGTTACTTCTATTGTCAAATCTGTTGTTAATTTGTTCTTAATGTTACATTTATTCAAATTGGTATGTTATGTACAAATCTTATTTTTTTTTCATATTTAGAGTTCAGGGAGAATTTCCATAAATTTACAGTATTATCTTGGCACCAGAGTTCCCAGCCTAATACTGTACAATTGCTTTACAGCAGAGATGCTGTAAAATATATTCACAGTACTATTTTCCTTACATAAAACCTTACAGCATCCCTGTAAATTTACACATGATTTTATGTTAAGTAAAAAAGTACTATAAAATATATTACAGCATCTCTGCTATAAAGAAAAAATACAATATTAAGTTGGGAACTCTGGTGCCAGTATAATACTTTACATTTACATGGAAAAGTTTTACAATGTTAGTTCTAGTTAGTTTGGTTCTAATGTAATGCAAGTGTGTTTGTGCAGCTAATTTATTCAATTGAAACCTCAGTGGGACCCACAAAACATCTATTTCTAATAGACTTCTGACTATGCAGACAACATCCCGACTGCTACTGGCTATATTCACCTGTGACATGCTGATTGACCGATATCTGACCGTTTGAAATTAATTTGTTGTTAACTTCTATTGGCATACTTGAAATATGAATATGTATAGCATGTTATTTCCCCCGTAGAGTACCAGGCATTTTACTCATCTCCCCAATTGTTATGGTTCAGGAGCTCAAAAAGCTACACAAGAGGATGCTAGTATTAATATTTATGGCGCATTAAGCCCAATCGTGGGGTTACATATCCTAATTGTAATTCCTTTTAAGCACAGACAGCTTCTGTGTGATTACTTAACAGTCATCAGTCAACAGGACAAGGACACAACCAGGTAATTTCATTAGCGCTAACAAGCTTTGTGCTATGAATTGTAATGACACTATTAGCAACTCAGGATTTCTTATGTTGATAGTGCTCAAAGTTTTGGGAAGGTGTTGTAATTATCACAGAGCTCTAAAATGTGGTTTCACTTCTTAAAATATGTACAGAGTGTAGATAATGAAGCAATATGTCATGGAAAAATGTATTTTGCATGCATACATTATTTAATGAATACATTATTTCCCAGTTAATACTGTACAAACCATTGGTCAATAAAATGTGTTATGAAAATAATATATAAAGAATAAATAAACATTGAAGTCGAATATCTATTACTATTGTGGCAATAACCGAAACACATCAAAATAATACATTGACACACATGGTGGTACAATTACAACCTGACATCAAATTAACTTTGTGCTGCACTAGAAGTGCACGGAAGATGTTCCTGGAACGAATGGGATAATGCTTCAAAGTTAAAGATTGCGGTTTCCTACCTAAGACTTACATTTTTGATTGATCTGTCCACACAGTCTTACCTATCTAAGTGTTTGATGGGATATGTGGCCTGTGGAGCTATGATTACTATTTTTCAATCACTTCTTCTGACAAGACAAATTCATTTTTTGTTCTTATTACACTCAAGCTTCATAAAGCATGAATCAAATCAGCACTTTTAATTCAAAATCAATTCAGACTCCTTAATACATGAAATGAGTTCATCCATTCTTAATAGAGAGCTCTGAATTGGTCATTGCACACTATAAAGGATTGGTGAGCCAGCAACAAATAATGCAGGCCTATCTTGACCTTGGAAGTCACGCCGGCTTTGTTTCTCTGTGTTTCTGTATTACTGATTAACCAATCTCATGATTAGTTTCAGTCAATACACTCGCTCTGGAATGCAACTATGATGTATTAGTCTGAGTGTATTGCTGTGTGTACAATGCAAAACAATCAAGTGCTCATCTAGGAGAGAGGCCATTTTAAAAATGGATGTGCTCAACATGAAGGTTGTCTCGTTTTTATTATCCATTCTCCTTTAATTGTGTTTCTCCTCTGCTCGGAATTGAGAGGTACGATGACCCTGTGTTCTTTATAAATCCATCGGGAAGATTCCGAAACAAATAAATAAAAATACAATTGTGGCCACACTCTTCCATGATGCTCTCTACCTGTGGAGGTGACTGCTGGGGTAAATAACATTGATCCATACATTCTCACTTACAAATCTCCCTCGCATGACAATACTGTCCCCCAGGTCGCCTACCATTTCAAACTCAATTAGTAAATAAAAACCTCATCCCACATCCATCTCTGCTGTTCCAACTTGATCTCACAAGAAACGTAAGCCTTGTCCAATTTGCAACAGCCTGAGAAATGTAAACATTCTCTGAATTATCTGAGCGCTAGCGAAAGGTTAGGCTTAGGCATGCTACTGTAGAGAGTGGTTAGGCCTAGATGTTAGGTTTATTCATACTAGCATGTGGGAGAAAAAGTCACATACAAATTTATTTCAATGATGGTAAAGTTCTGGAAGGATAGAAGTTGACTTTTTTCCAATCTTCAGAAGCACCTCTTATCTAAGTCCAGCACCGCTGTGTGTGTGTTAATGTATCACTGCAAACAGGAGACATCCTAAGGACATTCTGCGATGTTCCCAATAGCTCCCTTAAGGGTTTCGCGCAACATTATCCCACTGGCGTTCGGAGGACATGATGGTCCCAAGGGAATGTTCCCTGGGGGACCTTTGTGCAGATCCCAATAAGTTCCCATTCAGTCACTGAGGACAATGTCAGGAACTTTTTAGGACGTTCTCAGGACTTTCATTTTACTAGTCGTTTGGACACTGCGTGATGGTCCCAAGGGAACATTCTTAGGACGTTCTTGGGGATGTTGTGTCATGGTCCCCTGGAGGTTTTGTCTCGCTGTTGGCTGGGTTCCCCGCTTGTGCCACCAAACCACTGCAACTTATCCAGAAAACTCCAGCCCGCCTGGTGTTTTCCAATGTCACCCCGCTCCTCTGCACACCCCACTGGCTTCCAATTGAAGCTCGCATCCACTTCAAGACCATGGTACTTGCTTGCCTACAGAGCAGCAAGAGGAATTCCCACTCCCAACCTTCAGGCTATGCTCAAACCCTACACCCCAACCTGAGTACTCCATTCTGCCACCTCTGGTGTCTTGGCCCTCCCACCCCTATTGGAGGGCAGCTCCTGCACAGGCCAGTCCAAGCGCTTCTCTGTCCTGGCACCCCAATGTTGGAACCAGCTTCCCTTTGAAGCTAGGACAGCAGAGTCCCTGCCCGTCTTCAGAAAACATCTGAAACCCTATCTATTCAAAGATATCTTACATAATCCCCCCCCCCCGTGGCAACAGTAGCAAAGGGTGATGTGAAATGAAACTACGGTGAGTAGAACTTATTTTATGGGGAGGGACAACGTTTCTTTGTGACCATCAGGTGACGTCCCCGGGACAAACCGGGAACTAGACAAAAGTCTCCAGGGGACCATGACACAGCGACCCAAGAACCTTCAAGGGACCATGACACAACATCCCAAGAAAGTCCTAAAAACGTCCTCAGGGACGTACCCGGGGCAAACCGGGAACGTCCTCGGGACCAGCCGGGAACTAAACAAAACCTCCAGGGGACCATGACACAACGTCCTGAAGACTTTAGGTGACAATTTTGTGAGGTCCCGGGGACGTCCTAATGACTCATTGTTTGCAGGGATGATGCATTGTACACCATTGAGAATTATTTCACAGCCATACTTCTGACTTCGTGGTTAAAGACTAGATTCTCTTTATATATTGTGCATGCCATGTTGAAATATGATAATCTTTTCAAATGTTAATTTATTAGTCACATCACATAACACATTTTCCAAGTGAATGATAGGCTGCAAGGTCACGGTGTGATAGAGATGTCGTATTTCTGCTGGTGCATCTTTGTTGATGTAACTTGGTGTTCACTGATAAAACAAGCATACAAAAAATACACAGAATCACACACACATACAATACACAAAATCAAACTCGAGTTCACCTGCACGCTCATAAAAATTCAGTCACGTATAAACATTTAGAAAACAGAAAACACAGTAGCAAGCACACACACACACACACACACACACACACTCACAAAGCAGACCTCAAGCTAGGAATGCTTTGGATGCTCTTAAATACTCTCGTCTCATCTCTCTCCCTTCCCAGAACCCAAAAGGATGGAAAGCACAAGAAAGGGAAAGGGTTCTGTGATCACTGATCCTGCTTTAAATAGTGCCCTTCTGCCGGGCCACTACATCAAAGGGGCCCGAGCCATTGGCCGCCTATCCAAATCAGCACCACAGACCGATTAGATATTCACAAGAGCTAGTATTGTGGCTGGCGCGAATGTTTAACTGAGCTGATTGGCAGATTAGCTTGTCAATCAAATGCCATATTAAAAGCTTAATAAGCGTGAGCTGGGTGACATCGGCCAAAAGAAGCATAATCCCAGATCAATGTTAAGTTCCCTCCTGGCACATGTCAATAAAAACACTCTCGCTATCCAGTTGCTGTGTTAAACAAGGTTATTTCAATAATGTAACACAGGTGTTAGCAACATCACTATGTTATGCAATGGTAGTTTACAGTAGAGCAGGTATACTGTACGTCAGCATGGTTCATGCTAATCAGAGTGGCCAGTGCTTGAGGAGAATGCAGACAAAAACAAACATGAGGCTTTGAGATGTTCTTTCTTGAATCTTCAATAGGTTGCAATGGAAAGTAGGATCAGATAGCAAATGCACAATACTCCCTAGTGGATTTCTACATTCAAATCCCTTGCATCAAGATGGATCTCTCCACATAAATCAATAGCGAAAACTAACAAGCAAGGAAGACGATTTACTGTAAATCTGGGCTTATATCTGATATAATGGGAGAAAATCTAATTCTTATCATTTTCAGAAAGGATGAAGATATCTTCACAAAAGGGAGGTGACAGAACAGTAGGGGAGCCTATTTTGTCCTGGTTTCCAGTCTCTTCTTGCAGGGCTGTAACTCTTCCTTGTCCTTCCAGCGGTAGGGGATGTGGTCTGGCCCTTTGTTGTTCCATGCGATAGAGTAAGAGGCTGTACTCTGGGTATTTGCCCTTGGTCCTGGCGTTCAAGGCAGGGTGTCTTCCTTGAACATTTTATTTTATTTAGGAGAGAACTGTATTCAGGAATGTGCACAGATAGAGCCCTAGCAGTGCTGGAGAATCTGCCCTTTTGCCCTCCTATGAAAAAAGTGCCCTTTTCATTGGTGGCAAATTACTTTTTAAAATAGATCATTTTTCAGATACTCATGACTCTTGAAAAAAGTCTGCTCCCCGTGCTCGTAGTGCGTTGCTGCTATAGATCATATACAGTGCCTTCAGAAAGTATTCAGACCACTTGACCTTTTCCACATTTTATTACGTTACAGCCTTAATCTAAAATTGATTAAATAAAAACATTTCCTCAGCAATCTACACATAATACCCCATAATGACAAAGCGAAAACAGGTTTTAGAAATGTTTCGAAATGTATTAAAACAAAAAAACACCTGTCTATATAAAGTCCCACAGTTGACAGCGCATGTCAAAGCAAAACCAAGCCATGAGGAAAAAGGAATTGTCCGTAGAGCTGAGACAGCATTGTGTCGAGACACAGATCTGGGGAAGGCTACCAAAACATTTCTGCAGCATTGAAGGTTCAAGAACACAGAGGCCTCCATCATTCATAAATTGAAGAAGTTTGGAACCACCAAGACTCTTCCTAGAGCTGGCCGCCCAGCCAAACTGAGCAATTGGGGGAGAAGGGCCTTGGTCAGGGAGGTAACCAAGAACCCGATGGCCACTCTGACAGAGCTCCAGAGTTCTTCTGTGGAGATGAGAGAACCTTCCAGAAGGACAACCATCTCTGCAGCACTCCACCAATCATGCCTTTACGGTAGAGTGGCCAGACGGAAGCCATTCCTCAGTAAAAGGCACATGACAGCCCGCTTGGAGTTTGCCAAAAGGCACCTAAAGACTCGCAGACCATGAGAAACAAGATTCTCTGGTCTGATGAAACCAAGATTGAACTCTTTGGCCTGAATGCCAAGCATCACATCTGGAGCAAACCTGGCACCATCCCTACTGTGAAGCATGGTGGTGGCAGCATCATGCTGTGGGGATGTTTTTCAGCGGTAGGGACTGGGAGATTTGTCAGGATCGAGGGAAAGTTGAACGGAGCAAAGTACAGAAAGAACCTTGTTGGAAACCTGCTCCAGAGTGCTCTGGACCTCAGGCTGGGGCGAAGGTTCACCTTCCAACAGGACAACGACCCTCTGCATACAGCCAAGACGGCGCAGGAGTGGCTTCGGGACAAGTCTCTGAATTTTTTATTTTTATTTATTTATTTCACCTTTATTTAACCAGGTAGGCTAGTTGAGAACAAGTTTCTCATTTGCAAACTGCGACCTGGCCAAATAAAAGCATAGCAGTGTGAAACAGACAACACAGAGTTTACACATGGAGTAAACATAAACAAGTCAATAACATGGTAGAAAAAAAGAGAATCTATATACATGTGTGCAAAAGGCATAGGTAGGCAATAAATCGAATAATTACAATTTAGCAGATTCACTGGAGTGATAAATCATCAGATGATCATGTGCAAGAAGAGATACTGGTGTGCAAAAGAGCAGAAAAGTAAATAAATAAAAGCAGTATGGGGGGGAGGTAGGTAATTGGGTGGGTAGTTTACAGATGGACTATGTAAGCTGCAGCGATCGGTTAGCTGCTCGGATAGCAAGATTTTTAAAGTTGTTGAGGGAGATAAAAGTCTCCAACTTCAAAGATTTTTGCAATTCGTTCCAGTCGCAGGCAGCAGAGAACTGGAAGGAAAGGCGTCCAAATGAGGTTTTGGCTTTAGGGATGATCAGTGAGATACACCTGCTGGAGCGCGTGTTGCGGGTGGGTGTATGTATGTGAGTGGCCCAGCAACGCTCTCCATCCAACCTGACAGAGCTCGAGAGGATCTGCAGAGAGAATGGGAGAAACTCCTCAAATACAGGTGTGCCAAGCTTGTAGCGTCATACCCAAGAAGACTCGAGACTGTAATAGCTGCCAAAGGTGCTTCAACAAAGTACTTATGTAAATGTGATATTTTCAAAAATGTCTAAAAACCTGTTTTTGCTTTGTCATTAAGGGTTATTGTGTGTAGATTGATGAGGAAAAAACGATGTAATCAATTTTATAGTAAGGCTATAACCATACTAAATTTTGAAAAAGTCAAGGGGTATGAATACTTTCCGAAGGCACTGTATAAAGGTTGCTGCACTCGTCGCACTCGTCCTTGTCGCATGCACGACCTACCTACTGGCACCGAAATGAATACCGCAAGTAGTAGGTTACTTTGAAGTTGCTAGCATGTGTTGTGCAACTGTAAAGTTGGACCACCATTGATATCTTAGTTCAGGCAGTAGATCTGAAAGCATCCCTAACCTGAATAAAACCTAGCCTACTCAGTGCAGCACGTTGTAGACAGATACACTATTACTATCCTCCTACACAAATCAAATCAAATTGTATTTGTCACATGCGCCAGATACAAAAGGTGTTGACCTTATCGTGAAATGCTTATTTACAAGCCCTTAACCAGCAATGCAGCTCAAGAAATAGAGTTAAGAAAATATTGGCTAAATAAACTAAAGTAAAAAATCGAATAAATGTAATAACAATAACGAGGCTATATACAGGGGGTACCGGTACTGAGTCAATGGGCTCGGCAAGCTCACTCTCTTTTAGGTCTCGACACAACGGTGCACTTCAATCATCCTTCCAGTAGCTGTCCCTGATGACCGTGTTCTCCAGCCTTCTCTCTCTCCTCCCTTGCTATACGCTGCCATAGAGCCAACAGATGATAAAAAGGTATGATGCTTGCCAGCAAGATTGATTGAATTATTGATTTTATTTGACTATTGAAAAACACAATACAACCACAAATGTGTATACAATGCATAAAAAAGGTGTTGAGGATAACACAAAAAAAAGTCAACTTATTTCCATTGTGGTCCTCTTCAAAAACATCAAACATGTTACAGATTCACATCTAAAAGCTGATTAGTCGTAAACATCAAATGGCCAGCCAAAAATAGACAAGTATGCAAAGACCAAAACAATAACACATTTAAATATTCCTCCAGATGACAGTGGTTGCTCTCTTTTTGAGGATAGCTCACAGAACTAGTCAGCCAGCATCCTTCACGGTCCAAACCGCATTGGTTGTGACGACTTAACATGTAGCCTGGCTCTGCCTTGCCGTGCAAATCTTTCCACTGCCTCACCATCGTCGCTCGAGTCACCTCCCTGCAGCTCCTCAGTCGCCAGTCCATGTGCTAAACTAGCCCTAGGAAATCTCAGTAAATCCATGAGCACCCCAAAGACGCATGTTCAAATCAAAACAGCATTGGCAAATCTAGTAGCTGGCAATCATATCACAATATTTTAAACATTTTTGACAGTATGACAGTTTTTGATTAATAAAAGTTCTCAATGTGCTTTATGAGTAGTTCATGACCCTAGGGTGGCAACAGATACATTATAAGTGATTTCAATAGCACTTTCTTCATTCTGATTGTTTTATACTGTTCTATCCAACTTCAAACAAACAAAAACAATTCAGCATTTTCTACAATTTCTGCATTTTCTTCACTTTTGTTATCATTTCCACTCTGTGCCAGTCCTGCTCTGCATGCTATGGGCAAACAATCTAGGCCTAGTTAATTGGTGAACTGTTGGAATCATAAAAATGAAATTATTATTCTAATAGTTGGAATATAGTGGGCAGCACCTTGAATGCATTGTTGTTTGACATGACGAATGAATGATTGACAGGGTAGGATCCAAAGTGTTGTTCAATGTTTCCAGGGGACACTAATTATATGTTACATTACATTTTTTTCTTACCTCATGTAGCTAGCCATCTAGCAAACATATTCATGTTTCACCTATTCCTTTCTGATTTAAGATACCAGGCTGTATCAGCGATCTACCTTTGCTCTGACTCTTAGTACATTTAGCTAGCCAGCTAACTAGTGAGTAGCATTAAAGGCTAACAAGATTTATTTTAGTCATAACTTGCTAAGAAAAGACAAACTAATAGTGTAATTGTAGAACGCTTGTGGAAAGCAGCATCGTTTTCAGAAACATCTTTCTACATCTATCTGACAATGCGTAGTGCAGAGTGAACGGCAAGAAAATGTTTGTGACTGTGGTCGAGCAACTGCTCTCTCCTTGAGTGACGGTGCAGGGTGTGGCATGCAGAAAGAGGGAGAAAGACGACTCAGGTAGCAAACAGAGTAAACTTTAAAATCGGAAATTATATCAGTTTGAGTTGCATATCACATTTTAAAAAACAAACATTGAAATACCGTTATAGAAGGTAAAGGAAAAACCCAAACCAGTACATGCATCAATACAGGTACTATATAGTGTATAGTCAAATATGGCATACCGTTCTACCCTAGGGCGCCATGGCAACAAACATGGCAATGAACAGATGTATGCCTGATTATCTGCCTTTCATCAATTACCCTGAATCATAATGGCTGCTTCGGTTTTTATTTAGTTTGACGCCACTGCTGCTATCCTGAGGGTGACACAACTATGAGTCATAGTCTCTAAGTCTGTAACTTGAATGTCTATTCTAAGGCGTACCCCCCAGCATGCCAGCCAAGTGTTCCTTCCCACCAACTTTATATGAGTTTTGCATCCTTTAATTGAGAAGGATATTAACTTTGAGAGACATACAGTACCAGTCAAAGGTTTGGACACACCTACTCATTCAAGGGTTTTTCTTAATTTTTACTATTTTCTACATTGTAGAATAATAGTGAAGACATAAAAACTATGAAAAAACACATATGGAATCATGTAGTAGCCAAAAAAGTGTTAAACATATCAAAATATATTTTATATTTGAGATTCTTAAAAGTAGCCACCCTTTGCCTTGACAGATTTGCACACTCTTGGCATTCTCTCAATCAGCTTCATGAGGTAGTCACCTGGAATAAATTTCAATTAACAGGTGTGCCTTGTATAAAGTGAGCCAATCAGCTGTGTTGTGACAAGATAGGGGTGGTACACAGAAGATAGCCCTATTTGGTAAAAGACCAAGTCCATATTATGGCAAGAAAAGCTCAAATAAGCAAAGAGAAATGACAGTCCATCATTACTTTAAGCCATGAAGGTCAGTCAATCTGGAACATTTCAAGAACTTTCAAAGTTTCTTCAAGTTCTTCAAGCCTTCCCATACTCTACTTTCACGTGCATATACTCTTAGTGTACGCACTGACATAGTAGACTCAATATAAAGTGTGCCTACCAATCAATCCAGTTGTATCATTGGAGAGGCTAATTTAAACATTTCAGACTGTACACCTACTCAGAAAACATTGTAAGCTCTTTAGATAAATTACCCACAATATTTGAGGAATACAGGATTGTAAAACACACAGACACAAAGCAATTATTCTGTGTTCCTCAGGCAAAGCAGATAATTGTTTAGGGATGAAAGGGAAAAGTGGACAGTCTCATTAAAACAGCAGAGAGCAGCGCTGGCAACCGTTACTGCCCCACATACATCTAAAATGATTACTTACATTGGTTATTGCTGGGATGAGATCAAAATGCCATTTGTTAAATGTTAACTCATTTGTTTAATGAATCTCATAAGGCAGCTTGAGAGATGTTTAGCCTGCAACAAGGCATAGAGCAGCCTTTATAATAACCCTGAGATTCTGTCTTTTCGTATCAATATGCTAGATGGAATTGCTTATGCCTTTATTTTTGAAGATGTCCCTCGGGGCTATGAAAAAAAACACAAGAGCAAAGGCAAGAGCATATTTTCATGCCATTATGAGAGAAATTAGAATGTGAAATGGATGAGGCTTCTCTCTTGCTCCTGGCTCACTCAAACAAGATTGCGAATAGATGCTGTGAGGAGAAGACTCAACATGGCTGCTAAATGCTACTGTGCTTTATAGGCTATCTGAAAACCTTTCTAACAACAACACAAATAATAAGTACATTCATAAATTACACTGGTGTAACTTTACAAAAATAAGTTGCATTGATAGGTATAGTCTATGTATAGCGTAAGTTGCCTACACATTGTTACACACTACCTAAAACTATTGTATTTGTTGGTATCACTATGGTTAATACCCTTATCAATACAATAACTGTTTTGTCATATTTGTTGTCATCATCACCCTCCACTCTAGTACATTCAGTGAAGCTATGCCCATATTTGTTAAAACATAACTCCAGTTAAATGAACAACTTCATTAATTCTGCTTTGACTGATGCGGTGCATATTTCATTAACAGCCAAGTCAATACAGGTCAATTGTAAACCTCTGTCTGTTTACTATCTCATCTTTTAAAATGAGCTTCAAATCGGTCAATGTCAGGGGATCATAAAACACACATTTTAAAATGTATGGTTATATCACTCTTAATAAACAAGTAGAATACTCACAATGCATCCTTGTTGCAGATTCACAGACAATATGAATCTCTTTTTAAACTTAAGGAACTCCAGTGAGAAGTGAGCATTTACACTGTAAATGTCCATTTATTCATTCACTTTTAGGGAACTATTATATAATATAGCCTTATTTCACGTATTAACTTTATTTTATAGACAGAGATGTTCACAGAAGTTGACATACTAACTGTAAAAAAAATTCAAACAGTCAGGAAGACTGAAATGTACAGTACCAGTCAAAAGTTTGGACACCTACTCATTCAAGGGTTTCTCTCTATTTTTACTATTTTCTACAATGTAGAATAATAGTGAAGACATCAAAATATATTTACATTTGAAATTCATCAAAGAAGCCACCCTTTGCCTTGATGACACATTTTGCAGTCTTGGCATTCTCTAAACCACATGGAATGCATTGCAAGTTTCTTTAAGTGCAGTCACAACAACCATCAAGCGCTGTGATGAAACTGGCTCGCATGAGGACCACCACAGGAAAGGAAGACCCAGAGTAAACTCTGCTGCAGATGATAAGTTAGAGGTAGCAGCCTCGGATATTGCAGCCCAAATAAATGCTTCACATAGTTCAAGTAAAAGATACATCCCCACATCAACATGCATGAATCAGGAATTTTTGCCAAGAAACCACTACTGAAGGACACCAAAAAGAAGAAGAGACTTGCTTGGGCCAAGAAACATGAGCAATGGACATTAGAACGGTGGAAATCTGTCCTTTGGTCTGATGAGTCCAAATTTGAGATTTTTGGTTCCAACCACTGTGTCTTTGTGAGACGCAGAGTAGGTGAATGTATGATCTCCGCATGTGTGGTTCTCACCGTGAAGCATGTATGAGGAGGTGTGATGGTGCTTTGCTGGTGACACTGTCAGTGATGTATTTAGAATTCAAGGCACACTTAACCAGCATGGCTACCACAGCATTCTGCAGCGATACACCGTCCCATCTGGTTTGCGCTTAGTGGGATTATCATTTGTTTTTCAACAGGACAATGACCCAACACATCTCCAGGCTGTGTAAGGGCAATTTGACCAAGAAGGAGAGTGATGGAGTGCTGCATCAGATGACCTGGCCTCCACAGTCGCCCGACCTCAACCCAATTGAGAAGGTTTGGGATGAGTTGGACCGCAGAGTGAAGGAAAATCCACCAACAAGTGCTCAGTATATGTGGGAACTCCTTCAAAACGGTTGGAAAAGCATTCCAGGTGAAGCTGGTTGAGACAATGCCAAGAGTGTGCAAAGCCGCCATCAAGGCACTTTAAAGAATCTCAAATATGAAATATATTTTGATTTGTTTAACACTTTTCTGGTTACTACATGATTCCATATGTGTTATTTCATAGTTGTGATGTCTTCACTATTATTCTACAATGTAGAAAATAGTAAACATTAAGAAAAACCCTTGAATGAGTAGGTTTTCTAAAACTTTTGACTGGTACTGTATGTACAGTGCATTTGTAAAGTACACAGACCCCTTGACTTTTTCAAAATTTTGTTGTGTTACAGCCTTGTTCTAAAACTGATGAAATTGTTTTTTTCCCCTCATCAATCTATACACAATACCCTATAATGACAAAGCAAAAACAGCTTTTTAGAAATGCCTGGAATTGTATAAAAACGGAAATATCACATTTACGTAAGCATTCAGACCATTTTCTCAGTACTTTATGGAAGCTCCTTTGGCTGTGATTACAGCCTCGAATCTTCTTGGGTATGACGCTACAAGCCTGACACACCTGTATTTGCGGAGTTTCTCCCATTCTTCTCTGCAGATCCTCTCAAGCTCTGTCAGGTTCAATAGGGAGTGTCGCTGCACAGCTATTTTTGAGGTCTCTCCAGAGATGTTCGATCGGGTTCAGGTCCGCGCTCTGGCTGGGCCACTCAAGGACATTCAGAGACTTGTCCGGAAGCCACTCTTGCGTTGTCTTGGCTGTGTGCATAGGGTTGTTGTCCTGTTGGAAGGTGGACCTTCGCCCCAGTCTGAGTTCCTAAGCACTCTGGAGCAGGTTTTCAACAAGGATCTGTCTGTACTTTGCTCCGTTCATCTTTCCCTTGATCCTGACTAGTCTTCCGTCTGGCTAATTTACCGTAAAGGCATGATTGGTGAAGTACTGCAGAGATGGTTGTCAATCTGGAAGGTTCTCCCATCTCCACAGGGGAACTCCGGAGCTCTATCAGAGTGACCATCAGGTTCTTGGTCACCTCCCGGACCAAGGCCTTTCTCCCCCGATTGGTCAGCTTGTGTGGGCTGCCAGCTCTAGCAAGAGTCTTGGTGGTTCTAAACTTCTTCCATTTAAGAATGATGGAGGCCACTGTGTTTTTGGGGACCTTAAGTGCTGCAGAAAATGTTTGTTCCTCGACATAATCCTGTCTCGGAGCTCTAAGGACAATTCCTTCAACCTCATGGCTTGGTTTTTGCTCTGACATGCAACGTCAACTGTGGGACCTTATATAGACATGTGTGCGCCTTTCCAAATCATGTCAGTCAATTGAATTTACCACAGGTGGACTCCAATCAAGCTGTAGAAACATTTATCTTAAGTAAGGATGATCAATGGAAACAGGATGCACCTGAGCTCAGTTTCGAGTCTCATAGCAAAGGGTCTGAATACTTATGTAAATAAGGTATTTCTGTTTTTTATATTTAATAAATGTGCAAAGAAATCTAAAAACGTGTTTTTGCTTTGTTATTATGGGGTATTGTGTGTAGATTGATAAGGAAAATATTTAATCAATTTTAGCGTAAGACTGTAACGTAACAAAATGTGAAAAAAGGGAAGGGGTCTGAATACTGTATGTATTTACTTATGCTATGCTTTAGATTGTCCCATGTCATACTGTACATATTGTTAAGTCTGAAATATGTATATACACCTATGTGCTTTTGTTCCTAGTAAAATCCCTGAGCTCACAAACGTGCAAGTATTTTCTTATCCTGTCATACCACATCTTATATATTCACAAAAAGATAACGTGTATGGTACTTGAAACATATATGATATCAGTGAAATATTAAATTTAGTGGCATGCATTGGTTTTGGCAGTGTTATGTGTGAGAAGTCTCCAATGTAAGGTTATCAGAAGGTTAGAAAAACCCTGAGTTTAACATAGAAGGAAGAATGAGCTTTAGAGTCATCAGATATTACCACAATTACTGCTTGAATGCAACATATTTGACAGGGCTTTTGCTTACATCATTTCTGTCTTTTGCCAAGTTATAATTAACATGAGCATCTTTAAATTACCCATGTGGTAGTAGATTTCTGAAATATTGATAGATTTCTGAAAGCTGGACAGATAGTGGCCATGTCTGCATTGCATTTACTTTCCACGTGATAATTATGTAACCATTCTATCTAGGTTAGTGTCATTGAGATGATATCTATTTTGCAATAGAGACCAGGAATACGGGAGAGTAGTAAGAGAAGCTGATTTTGATCTCAGTAGGATCCATACTCCTGCGCCGATTGCTCTAAGTATTACTCCAGGGCCCATACTCCAGCGCCCATACTCCAGCACCCATTGATCTAAGTAGGATCCATACTCCAGCACCCATTGATCTAAGTAGGATCCATACTCCAGCGACCATTGAGGAACACTTAATATACACCCCCATAAAATATTGATTGGCTTCCTACCTGACACATTAAGCTTACATGCTGTCGCACTCTCGACCAGCCTTAACAAATTCAATTCAGCTGTAAAAATAGTTTTTGGAATGCAATTTGGCCCTATGGAAAGTACTGTGGCAGGCCAAAGAGCGAGCATGAGGTACTAAAAAAAACGAGCCATATACCCATATGGGCAATTCACTCTAAAGGAAACAGACAGCGGCAGCATACACTAGACTGCCAGCTCATAGCAGAACATGTCCCTCTTCTATGCAGGTTCTATGAGTACTAGCCTTGGTGTGAATAATGATTCTTAAACATCAGATGGTGTTTCAAGTTTTAATGTCACTTGTGCAAGTTCTAAGAAAATTCTAAACCCCAAAAATGCAGTAATCAATATCAATGTAGTACTAAAAATAACACGAGATTTACGAAGAACAGGAGAAGTAAGTAAGCTATATACAGGGTCAGTTCCAATACCATATTTACAATGTGCAGGGATACTGGAGTGATTTAAGTAGATATGTAAATGGTTAAAGTGACAGGCATCAGGATATATGATAAACAGAGTAGCAGCAGTGTATATGATGATTGTGTGTGAGTGTGTTTGCAGGTTTTTAGAGTCAGTATAAATGTGTATGCATGTTGTGTGTGAGAGCAAATGAAGTGTGTGTGTGCGTGTGTCTGTGTGTGTTAGAGTGTCAGTGTACTTGAGTGTGTAGAGTCCTGTGAGTGTGCAAAAATAAAATACAAGGGTCAACTCAGATAGTCTGTGTAGCCATTTTGTTAGCTATTTAGCAATCTTATGGCTTGGAGGTCAAAGCTGTTCAGGATTTCCCATGTGGTAGCAGAGAAAACAGTCTATGGCTGGAGTCTTTAACAATTTTCCGGGCCTTCCTTTCACACCGCCTGATATAAAGGTCCTGGATGGCAGGGAGCTCGCCATTGCCGTTGCCATACCAAGCAGTGATGCAGCCAGTCAAGATGCTCTCAAGGGTGCAGCTGCACAACATTTTGAGGATTTGAGGGCCCATTCCAAACCTTTTCATCCTTCTTCACTCCTTAGTCACAACTGTGCACGTGTGTGTAGACCATTTTAAGGCCTAGTGATGTGGACAACGAGGAACTTGAATCTCTCAACCCACTCCACTGCATCCCCGTCGATGTGGATGGCGGCGTGCTCGCCCCCGTTTCCTGTAGTCCACGATCAACTCCTTGGTCTTTCTGATGTTGAGGTGGAGGTTGTTGTCCCGGCACAACACTGCCAGGTCACTGACCTCATCCCTGTAGGCTATCTCATCGTCTCCGGTGATCAGGCCTACCACCATGGTTTTGTAGTCGTGCGTGCCCACGCAGTCGTGGGTGAACAGCGAGTACAGGAGGGGACAAAGCAAACACCCCTGTGGGGGCCCACGTGTTCATGGTTAGCGTGGCGGAGGTGATGTTGCCTACACTCACCACTTGGGGTCAGCCAGTCAGGAAGTCCAGGGATTCAGTTGCAGAGGGAGGTGTTCAGTCCCAGGGTCCTAAGCTTCATGACGAGCTTGGAGGGCACAATGGTGTTGAACGCTGAGCTGTAGTCAATGAACAACATTCTCACAGATGGTATTAAAGGGACAGGTTAATTATTATAAGGAATTAGGGATGAGGCTATAACCATCAATCTCACACTCCTAACCACTAGAGAGAATGGACATTTCTCAGATTCCTATTTCGTGTTGCTGTGGTCAGTGCTCTACTTAAGTCTTCCCCTCAAATCCAGCCAGCATGACCACTGGGAACCTCACTCTCTCAGAGCTGCAGATCAAATGGTCGGGGATGGTGAACTCCTGCTGATTGTGTTGAAATGTAGAACCGAAAGTGAAATATGAAAACTAGTCTCCAGTCAAAACAGCAAGGACTAATTGGGAACATTTCCGATGTAGAATAACTTCAGCAGAATGATACAAGCATGTCAGAGAGGCAACAAAATAGACAAACAGACAAAGATGCATAGAGCTAATTAAAAATAGTAATTGGGTTTGGTAGAGGCAGACTTTATGCCTCACTGTGTGCAAGAAAAACATCTACTTTGTGTCTGAAAACACTTAAGACCTGTCTACTGTGCTGCTCTGATGATATAAAACAACTGTTTCAGTTCGGTGATTATGATAGACAAGAGTGCCTACAAAACATTTTAACTTAATAAATCCATCTCTATTAGGGAGAGGTCGAAATGTACACAATAGTTACCCGGAGGAAAATGGGAGAGGGTCATGCATTTTCAATTTTAGTCAGGGGGAGGGTTTAGTATTTTTTTTGTAATCAATTAAATATCATATGGCTCAGGGTTTGAAAATTAGTTGCTTATTATAGTATTTCATGTGTCCCCGATGATGTCCCTCATCCCTGATTAACTGCTGGGTGCAATATCAAGTGCACCTAGTGTTGTCTGAATAAACAACCTGGTCTCAGAGCACTTTGTATTAATCCGTACGTAAATCCGACACACTCAGTTTTAGTATGATATGTTACGTTTCGTATGGTATGTATTATTTGTGGATGTCCATCACTCATTTCGTATGTTACGTTACAAATTACAATTCCGATTACATGTTCCGAATTTGCAAAATGTAAAATATGTTACGAATTCTAGCTAAGTGGCTAATGTTAGCTAGGGGTAAGGGTTAAGGTCAGGGTTAAGTTTAGGAGTTAGGTTAAAGGGTTAAGGTTAGAGTTAGTGAATGGGTTAGCTAAAAGGGTTAAGGTTAGGGAAAGGGTTAGCTAACATGATAAGTAGTTGCAAAGTAGGAAAAAGTAGTAAGTAGATGAAAAGTTGCTAATTAGTTAAAATGCTAACGTTGGTTGCTAGTCATCATTAGCCCAACCAACCACTGTACTTTTGTTTTTTACCTTAAGTAACCATTTGTCTTATGTAACCATACCAAACATAACATACCATACTAATATCACTGTCCTAGATTTACATGTACTATGTTACGTCTAGTCAATGAGACCATGCTACAATAAAATTATCCATAGCCTACACCAGCCTTTCTCAAACCCCAGTCTGTGGACTGGCACCAGTCCTTGGAGGAATGCTTGCCGATCTGCAGCATATTTGTCTTGAATATGATTCGTTTTTTTTTGTGGTCTTCGGCATATTTGACTTGAATAAATACTTGCCTTAGGCCTACTTGCGCAATGCGCTGAACTATGCATGCCGCAGTAAATAAATTGTGCTGCCATGACTGAGTATAGCTACACCAAACACACAAACACACGTGTTTCAAATAACAGCATCCACATTTCAAGAATAAACCTGACGATAATTTTTTTTACAAAAAAGAGATGACCAACCAAACAAAAATGCTGCACAATAATTTCACAGACAAATAGGTTATACTGAAGTTGTCATACTTACTCTCTAATAACATTTCCAAGTGCCAGGCTCCTTTCACTATAGTTGAAAAGCTGGTAATGCCCTCAGTCATGGATGCTTGCCCAGAGGTTTTAGGCCCAGCTACTCCTACACAAATCAGTGAAATCCCACTTTCCAATGACACTGCCGCGTGTAGAATCCAGGATATGGCTTTAGGCTATACGAAGAGCATGCTCGGAGAAGCAGAGTTTTATTTCTAAGAAAATGTAGTTCCTTCCCGAGATGTTTTTGTGCTTTTGGGATGTTGTATATAAAATAGACTACACTGCTTTACACACTGCAATTGCTAGGTTTTCACAATCATGAGCTCTGACCTACCCTGCTCTTGCTGATGTTAACCCTTTTGTGCTGCCTAACCAATGACTGTGCTGTGTACGGTGGCACTTCAGGAGGCGAGTCAATTTGTTAAAAAAATGCAATATCTGTGCATGCGGACTAGGCCTACTGATGTCCTGTTCAGCTTGAGAGGGAGAGCGTGAATAGGAGAAGGAGGACTGGAGTTCATCTTTCTATTTCTATAATTGATTTTAATAAAAACAATATCTTTCATTGCCCATAATGAAGCTACACTGAACAAAAATATAAACTCAACATCTGGGTTTGGCAGTTGCCAGGAGAATGCTACCTGCCCGAATGCATAGTGCCAACTGTAAAGTTTGGTGGAGGAGGAATAATGCTCTGGAGCTGTTATTCATGGTTCACGCTAGGCCCCTCCCTTAGTTCCAGTGAAGGGAAATCTTAACACTGCAGCATACAATGACATTCTAGATGATTCTGTGCTTCCAACTTTGTGGCAACAGTTTGGGGAAGGCCCTTTCCTGTTTCAGCATGACAATTCCCCCGTGCACAAAGCGAGATCCATACAGAAATGGTTTGTCGATATCAGTGTGGAAGAACTTGACTGGAAAAACCTAAAGTCAATACTATACTGTAAAAAAAAATTCTGGGGTGAATTGAAATTTACTCAAAAAAACAAACAACATGCTTAACCCTCCTGTTGTGTTCATTAATTAATGTTAATTAATTCTATGTTCCGAGTCCAAAATGACCGCCCCATTATAGCTGATTATAAATACATATATTATCAGCTAATGTTGTGTTAGATCTTTTTATCAAGTTAAGTTATTGTGAACTTCTATTTGCTATTTATGGCCTGTAGGCCTCATTGACCTGAGCTCATACAACTCGTTTGAGTAAAAAAAGCATAATGTATGGATTATTTTGACTATAACAAATACTCAGATGAAACATATTGTGCTATTTATCAAAGACTACTTTGTGTCAAAGTTTAACAAGGACTCTCTCCTCCTCACCAGTGTCATGATCAAAGATATGATCAAGAGCCTCACATACAGTATATTGTTTGTGTCACGCCCTGACCTTAGAGAGCCTTTTATTCTCAAATTGGGTTAGGTCGGGGTGTGACTAGGGTGGGTACTCTAGTTTTGTTATTTCTATGTTGGCCTGGTATGGTTCCCAATCAGAGGCAGCTGTCTATCGTTGTCTCTGATTGGGGATCATATTTAAGGCAGCCTTTTCCCACTGGGTTTTTGTGGGATCTTGTTTGTTTGTGTATAGTTGCCTTGAGCACTGCAAAGCTTCACGTTCGTTTGTTCTTTATATTTTGTATAAAGCTTTTGTGAGGCCTTGCTCACAATTCATTCTGTGGCAGTACCAAATGACCAAACTGTCACGGTCGTTGTTGTAAGAATCGGACCAAAATGCAGCGTGGTTTGGGTTCATCATCTTTATTACGTGAACAACGTCATTTTAGAGAATTTGGTAAAATTGTATTTGTCACATGCGCCGAATACAACAGGTATTTGTATACCTTACTGTGAAATGCTTACCTACAAGCCCTTAACCAACAATGCAGTAAAAAAAAATACCCCCCAAAAAATAAGAATAAGAAATACAAGTAACAAATAATTAAAGAGCAGCAGTAAAATAACAATAGCAGGCTATATACAGGGGGTACCGGTACCAAGTCAATGTGCAGGGGCACCGTTTAGTCGAGTTAATTGAGGTAATATGTACATGTAGGTAGAGTTATTAAAGTGACTATGCATAAATAATAACAGAGAGCAGCAGCAGCGTAAAAGTGTGTGTGTGTGGGGGGGGTGCAATGCAAATAGTCTCGGTAGGCATTTGATTAGATGTTCAGGAGTTTTATGGCTTGGGGGTAGAAGCTGTTTAGAAGCCTCTTGGGCCTAAACTTGGCGCTCCGGTACCGCTTGCAATATGGTAGCAGAGAGAACAGTCTATGACTAGGGTGGTGTCACGGCTGTTGAATGAAGTGGACCAAGGTGCAGCGTGGTAAGCGTGCATTTTATTTTTATTAGAAATGACGCCGACAATACAATAAACAATACAAAACAAACCGTGAAGCTTAAGGCTATGTGCCACACAAAGTCAACTTCCCACAAAGACAGGTGGGAAAAAGGGCTACCTAAGTATGGTTCTCAATCAGCTGTCCCTGATTGAGAACCCTACCCGGCCAAAACATAGAAATACAAATAATAGAACATAGAATACCCACCCCAAATCACACCCTGACCAAACCAAATAGAGACATAAAAGGATCTCTAAGGTCAGGGGTTGACAGGTGGCTAGAGTCTTTGACAATTTTTAGGGCCTTCCTCTGGCACCGCCTGGTATAGAGGTCCTGGATGGCAGGAAGCTTGGCCCCAGTGATGTACTGGGCAGTACGCCCTACCCTATGTAGTGCCTTGCAGTCGGAGGCCAAGTAGTTGCCATACCAGGCAGTGATGCAATCAGTCAGGATGCTCTCAATGGTGCAGCTGTAGAACCTTTTGAGGATCTGATGACCCATGCCAAATCTTTTCAGTCTCCTGAGGGGGAATAGGTTTTGTCGTGCCTTCTTCACGACTTTCTTGGTGTGCTTGGACCATGTTAGTTTGTTGGTGATGTGGACACCAAGGAACTTGAAGCTCTTAACCTGCTCCACTACAGCCCCATCGATGAGAATGGGGGCGTGCTCGGTCCTCCTTTTCCTTAGTCCACAAGCAGTACATCAACCAGCCTCACAACCGCAGACCACGTGTATGGCGTCGTGTGGACGAGCAGTTTGCTGATGTCAACATTATGAACATAGTTCCCAATGGTGGCAGTGGGGTGTTATGGTATGGGCAGACATAAGATATGGACAACAGAAACAATTGCAATTCGCAAGAATCTGTACACAATTCCTGGAAGCTGAACATTAATCAGTTCTTCCATGGCCTGCATACTCACCAGACATGTGTAAGACAGCGTGTTCCACTTCCTGACAATATCCAGCAACTTTACACAGCCATTGAAGAGGAGTGGGACAACATTCCACAGGCCACAATCAACAGCCTAAACAACTCTATGCGATGGAAATGTGTCGCACTGCATGAGGCAAATGGTGGTCACACCAGATACTGACTGGTTTTCTGATCCACGCCCTACCTTTTTATTTTAAGGTATCTGTGACCAACAGATGCATATTTGTATTCCCAGTGATGTGATATCCATAGATTAGGGCCTAATTTATTTATTTCAGTTGACAGGTTTCCTTATAGGAACTGCAACTCAGTAAAATCTTTGAAATTGTTGCATGTTGCATTTACATTTTCGTGCAGTATACTACAAATGTATTTTACTACAGTATTTATACTATAGTTAACTGTAATTACTACAGTATACTACAATAAATACTACTGTATTCACAGTAGTGCTTTTTCAGACTTTAGTCCACACAACACTACAGTGAATACTACAGTATTTATACCATAATATACTATAGTATTTTTTCCATGTGGGAGTATTCAGTAGTTTGACTGGCATCAGTCTTTATCTCTTCCTGTGAGATGTCTTTGTTTCTGAGCAAATGAAAAAATTGTAATGAAGAAGAGTGGGAGCCACACTGGATTCTTATTGTGTTATGTGTGATTGCCTAGAATTGAGCTTGTAACCGAGCTGCTTCCCCTTCTAAATCAAAAGCGGGGTCATTTCATAGCCATTTTCTTCACCGGAGAGATATGTTGGTGCCAATAACTTTTAACACGATTTCTAACTCATATCCCGGTTTTTAAATGGAAAATCCTCTTGCAACTTCCCCCCTACGATGCAGAAAAGACAACCTTCGGTCAGAGAAAATGTACTTGATAAATACACTTGTCTTCTCATTTGCATATTAAAATGGCTTCTGTCCTTCGCTTGGTAATTTAAATTGCCTTCCCATCTCTGCAAAGACACTGCATTCTTTTCAGAATTAGACATTTCATTTCATTACTACACACGGTTGCCACCAGCAGTAAATTGTAGCTAGTATTGCGAAGAGCAGAGGTCTTCCTATATGTTATCTATAATCCACGTCGTCTCACTTCCATATGTCTCTTATCTTGTGGAAGGGAAGAGAGATGGGGAAGAGAGAGAGCGGAAAACGTGGGCATATCCCTCCTTTGGTAATGATCACACTGGAAGACGGCAACCTGATAACTTGTAGCTCGAAGCTCACCTACTGTGACAATTATTCAACTATAGGGAGTTAATGTTACATGCCTGGGGGCTGAGCCACTATGAAGTCAAATACAATATGAATGGTGGGAGACGGAATTGTATCGTAATGCTTTAATGACATTGTATCCTTACTGGTGTATGGATTTCTCTTTGACTTTCATTTGATATACATTATTATATACATTATTATGTGTCCAGATATGTTACCAGGATTATGCTTGCCTCCGAATATCTAGTTTTAAGTTTCAAGTTTTATTACTCATATGTACACGATACACATGATATACACCGTCAAACAAAATGCTTACTTGCAGGTTCCTTCTTGACAATGCAGCAACAATAGGAAATAATAAAAAATAAGAATACGAACATAAAATAAATGACTCAGTAGACTAGAATCAAATTTTTAGCATAAGTATAATACAGGAGGGTGACAATTTATAGTACAATATTTACACATGTATGAGGGAATGGGGGGCAAGTGTTAAAATTGTGCAGTATTAGCAATGGTAAATAGAAGTCTGGTAGCAGCAATTGTGATGTGTGTAGCATGAAAGTATTCACACCCTTTTACTGTTTCCACATTTTGTTTTGTTACAGCCTGAATTTACAATTGATTCAATTGAGATTTTGTGTCAAGTGGAATTTTGTTTGTAGAACATTTTTGAAATGAATAAGTCAATCAATACGTTTACAACCCCTTTGTTATGGCAAGCCTAAATAGGTTCAGAAGTAAAAATGTGCTTTACAAATCACATAATAAGTTGCATGGAATCTGACTCATGAATTTTGAATGAGTACCCCATCTCTGTACCCCACATATGCAATTATCTGTAAGGTACTTCAGTCAAGCAGTGAATTTCAAGCACAGATTCAACCACAAAGACCAGAGAAGTTTTTCAGTGCCTCGCAAAGAAAGGCACCGATTGGTAGATGTGTAAAAAAAAATAAAAGCTGCCGCGGAACATCCTTTTAAGCATGGTGAAGTTATTAATTACACTTTGGATGGTGTATCAACACACCCAGTCACTACAAAAGATACAGGCATCCTTCCTAACTCAGTTGCCGGAGAGGAAGGAAACTGCTCAGGGATTCACCCGTGAGGCCAATGGTGATTTTAAAACAGAGTATAATGGTTGTCATATGAGAAAACTTAGGATGGGTTCAACAACATTGTAGTTACTCCAGAACACTAACCTAAATGACAGAGTGACAAGAAGGAAGCCTGTACAGAATAAACAATATTCTAAACATGCATCCTGTTTGCAACAAGGCACTTAAGTAATACTGCAAAAAATGTGGCAAAGAAATTAACATTTTGTCCTGAATACAAAGTGTTAATTTTGGGGGAAATCTAACACATCACTGAGTACTAGTCTTTATATTTTCAAGCATGGTGGTGGCTGCATCATGTTATGGGTATTCTTGTCATCGGCAAGGACTTGGGAGATACGGAATAGAGCTCAGCACAGGCAAAATCCTAGAGGAAAACCTGGTTCAGTCTGCTTTCTAACAGTCACTGGGAGACAAATTCACCTTTCAGCAGGACAATAACCTAAAACACAAGGTCAAATCTACACTGGTGTTGCTTACCAAGAAGACATTAAATGTTCCTGAGTGGCCAAGTTACAGTTCTGACTTAAATTTTCAGGAAAATCTATGGCAAGAGTTGAAAATGGCTTTCTAGCAACGATCAACAACCAACTTGACAGAGCCTGAAGAATTGTAAAAAGAATAATAGGCAAATACTGTACAAACCAGGTGTAGAAAGCACTTAGAAAGAAAGACTTACAGTTGTAATTGCTGCCAAAGTGTTTCGAAGATCTTTTGTGTCAGTGGGTGAATAATTATCTATCTAACCAATATGTATTAGCGCTTTATTTTGACATTGACTGAAAATGACAATTAAATCCATTTGAATCCCACTTTGTAACACAATAAAATGTGGAAAAAGTCGAGGGGTGCGAATACTTTCTGAAGTCACTGTGTGTGTGTGTGTGTGTGTGTGTGTGTGTGTGTGTGTGTGTGTGTTTGCTTGCTTGCTTGCTTGCTAAGGTGAGGAGAGTAAGTGCAGGTGGTCAGTCCAGTTCAAGTGTTCAGCAGTCTGATGGCTTGTAGATAGAAACTGTCTCTGAGCCCATCGGTTTTAGAACTCATGCTCCGATACCGTCTGCCTGACAGTAAGGGAGTGAACACCACATGGCTGGGGTGTGTGGGGTTTGATGATGCAGGACTTTCTCAGGCACCGTTTCAAGTAGATG
The DNA here is from genome assembly GCF_002910315.2 of Salvelinus sp. IW2-2015. Classification (NCBI taxonomy): domain Eukaryota; kingdom Metazoa; phylum Chordata; class Actinopteri; order Salmoniformes; family Salmonidae; genus Salvelinus; species Salvelinus sp. IW2-2015. Next base: position 18,734,373 of record NC_036842.1, read on the forward strand.
TCCTGGGTGGGAATTTCAAGTAGATTTCCTGGATGGGTCCCTAATGTGGTAGGTTATTATCACATTATTAATTTCATTCACATTTATTCTGGTACAGTAGCCGAGAATTCATCCCTCCTTGTACCCTAATTGTGCTCCCATTCATCTGTGCACTCTTACTACCTTCCCCTTGCCAAATCAGCCTGACTCAACGCTGTATAACCACTGATTACACTGAAGCAAACACTTTTCTCCTTGCTCTTATTTGTTAAATAGGCCACAGAGGCTGGGCCCCACTCTGAGGTCTGCTTGGTGACAAAGTGCCTATTACCTTTATTTTGCTCGCCTCACACCTTGTCATGGCACGTCCTCTTAGACCTTTGTCTCCCCGAACCTCTGAAAATATATCAGCTAACAAGCAACTCATTAACTCACCCTCCTTCACCAGATTACATGTATCTCTTCTGCGGTTTCTGTTAATGTGCTGTTTTTGTCTACATCATGTGTTTTTCTGTATAGACATGTGTTTGTACGTGTGTGTGTGTGTGTGTGTGTGTGTGTGTGTGTGTGTGTTCTTGTATGCAAATCCATCTCTGAAGCAAGGGGAGGAGAGACCTGCCCATGGTGGAGCTGCTGCATTATTTTTAGCTGTTGCAAGAAAAACAACATAAATCAGTGCTTGAGCAGCCACCATAAATATTAATTTCTAGTCAAGGGTAGGTAAATGCCTTAGGATTGTAGTACCATTCCTATTGAAAGGAATAGCCAGTCACTGATGGTTGAGTACAAGTTATGAGCCACCTCACAAAACCTCTCAACGCTTTCTCTGCCTCTCTTGAAAGAAACTTCTAGCTTGAGGATGTTTCATGATGTAAATTGCCCAAGCACTGACTGTAATGCAAATAAGGAGACTTTCCTCTCAGCCCAGCCGAATTCCAATGCTAAGGCTAGTTTGTTCTTCTGCCTCTGTGGCCCATCCCTGTGGATTAACTGTCATGCACTGTAGGATGAGCTTGAATAGGGAGATGACAGGTGGGACATTACAGGCTGACCAGGCATTGAACCCACAGACACATAATCAAACCAAGAGTCATATATTACAAGCAAGAGGGTATTTATCTATTCACTTTTTGTATCTGTGAATCTGGGTCCAGAGAGAGGGCAGGAAGACTGACAGGCTGACAGTACAATCTAATGAATCAAGGAGTTTCAGGCTGTTCTTTGAAAAATTGGAAGCTGTCGTTGGGCGGATTCTATGCATTCCAATCAAAGGTGGGTTAGAGCATGAAACAATTTTAAAGATTTTTCAGAGTTACAGTTCATATAAGGAAATCAGTCAATTGAAATACATTAATTCGGCAATAATCTATGGATTTCACATGACTGGGAATACAGATATGCATATGTTGGTTCCAGATACCTTAAAAAAGGTAGGGCACAGATCAGAAAAAAAGAGTCCCTATCTGGTGTGACCACCATTTTGCCTCATGCAGCGTAACACATCTCCTTCCCATAGAGTTGATCAGGCTGTCGATTGTGGCCTGTGGAATGTTGTCCCACTCCTCTTCAATGGCTGTGCGAAGTTGCTGGATATTGGTGGGAACTGGAACACACTGTCATGCACGTCGATTCAGAGCATCCCAAACATGCTCAATGGGTGACATGCTGGTGAGTATGCAGGCCATGGAAGAACTGGGACATTTTCAGCTTCCAGGAATTGTGTACAGATCCTTGCGACAAATGGCAATTTATTATCATGTTGAAAGATGCGTCCCACATATCCCAGAGAGGTTAATTATAAACATCGTTTGACATGTTTTGACAAACTTTACCGGTACTATTAGGATGTATTCGTCTGCATGTTTTGACCGCCTTTGAGCCAGTGGATTACTGAACATAACGCGCCAACAAAACAGAGTTTTTGGGATATAAAGAGGGACTTTATCGAACAAAACAAACATTTATTGTGTAGCTGGGACTCTTGTGACTGCAACCATATGAAGATCTTAAAAGGTAAGTGATACATTTTATAGCTATTTCTCACTTCTGTAATTCCTTTACTTGGTTGTAAAATGTTTGTATGCTTTTGTAAGCGGGGCGCTGTCCTCAGATAATCACATGGTATGCTTTCGCCGTAAAGCCTTTTTGAAATCTGACAAAGCAGCTGGATTAACAAGAAGTTAATCTTTAAGCCGATGTATAACACTTGTATTTTTTATGAATGTTTATTATGACTATATCTGTATTTTGAATTTGGCGCTCTGCAATTTTACCGGATGTTGTCGAGGTGGGTCGCTAGTGGAACGCCTGCGCCAGAAAGGTTAAAAGAAAATTATGAGAGTATCAAGTTATCCTCTACGGGATCGGTGGCCCTAAACGCGATAATGTGACTAGAAAAAGTTGTAAACAACAGCCAACTTTCCGGGACATAGACATGTCTTATATGGGCAGAAAGCTTAAATTATTGTTAATCTAACTGCAGTGTCCAATTTACAGTAGCTGTTACAGCAAAAAGGGATAGTTCACAACAACAAAACACTTTTATCACGGCAACTGGTTTGATACATTCACCTCTGAAGGTACATAATGTACTTACATTCTGTAATCTTGCTCTGATTTGTCATCCTGAGGGACCCAGAGATAAAATGTAGTGTAGTTTTGTTATATTCAAATGTAGGAACTGGGTTCTACAGTTTGACCCCACTGCTGTCTCTGGCTCCACACCCACCCCGCACGGCCATCTAGATGTGTGAAGGTTAGTGTATTTTCTGTAGGAAGCTAATGATCCATCATGTATGACAAACTTACATTTTTTATTACCATAGCATTTTTGTATGTTGTCTATAGTTATGTACTTGAAAATGTACAAATTGACCAATTTGGCACATTTGGGCAAACTCCTGGCAGACTTTATACAAAGTAGTGATGTAATTATTCACTGGATCAGTCTGAAACTTTGCACACACACTTCTGCCATCTTGTGGACAACATCTAAATTTCACATAGGATCCTATCAATGTATTGCCTTTCTCTTGCATTTCAAAGATGGAACCAAAAAGAAAAGAGTAGAAGATGCATGTTTTTATGATATTCTCCTACATTAATTTCATATTTACACAAACTTCAAAGTGTTTCCTTTCAAATGGTGTCAATAATATGCATATCCTTGCTTCAGGTCCTGAGCTTCAGGCAGTTAGATTTGGGTATGTAATTTTAGGCAAAAATGTTAAAAAAGGGTCTGATCCCTTAGGGCTAGGCGTCCCGCTAGCGGGACAACTTCCGGTGAAACTGAAGGGCGCGCAATTCAAATAAATAATCATAAAAATTATACATATTAAACATTTAGGTACATACAAGTGTCTTATATCAGTTGAAAGCTTACATTCTTGTTAATCTAACTGCACTGTCCGATTTACAGTAGCTATTACTGCGAAAGCATGCCATGCAATTGTTTGAGGACGACGCCCCACATCAAAATATTTCTCCACCGGCACAGGTTTCATAAATTCACAAATAGCGATTAAATATTCACTTACTTTTTGAAAATCTTCCTCTGATTTGTCATCCAAAGGGTCCCAGCTATAACATGTAGTGTCGTTTTGTTAGATAAAATCCTTCTTTTTATCCCAAAAAGTCTGTTTAGATGGCACCATCGATTTGAGTAATCCACTCGTTCAACGTGCAGAGAAAATAACCCCTAAACTTTGTTTCAAGAAGTCAAAATACATTTATATTTACTCCTCAGATACCCTAAACTGTAATCAAACTATAATATTTCTTATGGAAGAAAGTATGTTCAATGGGAAACCGATTTTAGCAGGTGCGTCTTGTCTTCAGGGCGCGCCCAAACAGGAATTTCAAGACTGAGTCCCTGTACTAAAACTGATATTCATTTTGGAAGTTACAAGACTGAAACATTGAACATAGACTGCTGACACCTTGTGGAAGCCATAGGAATTGCATCCTGGGAGCTAGAATTCAGTATGCCCCTATACTTTCCATTGTAAGACCATGTTCTCTCTCAAAACATTGTTTGTTGATTTTCTCCCACCATATCTACTGTGTTATATTCTCCTACATTATTATAACATTTCCATGAACTTCAAAATGTTTTCTTTCCAATGGTACCAATTATATGCATATCCTGGCTTCAGGGCCTGAGCAACAGGCAGTTTACTTTGGGCATATCAGTCAGGCGGAAATTGAGAAAAAAGGGGCCTAGTCCAAAGTTGAGGTTTGTATAGATGTTTGTAAAAAATCTCATGTGATATCAACTGTAATAAGCACCGTTGAGCAGTACGGAGTCAGTGTGCATGTCCATGAAAATTCCTTATGATTTGGTGTTTATTTATGAAGTCTTTGCTTTATTCTGAGAACATCCATGCCAAGATACAGGTAACTGCCAAAATAATGGAAACACTTGAGTAAATGAGGGATACAAAGTATATTGAAAGCAGGTGCTTCCACACAGGTGTGGTTCCTGAGTTAATTAAGTAGTTTTAATATCCCATCATGCTTAGGGTCATGTATAAAAAATACCCAATTGCCCATTATTTTGGCAACCATAGCCAGAATAAAGATCAGTGACTTTGAAAGAGAGGTCTCAAAGGAGCCTAGGGGGTTTAAAGGGTGTGTCAGGCGGAAATTGAGAAATGTGTCTCAGTGTCCCAGTCACCAGTTTTCAACCCAATTAAACACATATGGGAGATTCTGGAGAAGTGCCTGAGACAGCGTTTTCCACCACCATCAACAAAACACTAAATTATGGAATTTCTCGTGGAAGAAAGGTGTCACATCCCTCCAATAGGGTTTCAGACACTTTTAGAAGCTTGTACCCGACTGCTGTTTCGGCCTCATCAAGCAGCACTTCAGAAAGGCCAGAGTGAAAACCTTGTCAGAGATTGCTGGCGTGGTAAAGGGCAGCACTGTGACAGGGGTCAACATCCCACAGCTGGTTGGACTGGTGGACGGTACGGTGCTGGTGAAGGACATGGCCGGCAACAACACCTGACTCCATACTTCAAGCCGCTGCCACAGATCAAGCAGTACCAGCACTTCAAGTATCATTGTCATTGCATTGTAAGAGTTTATTCTTATTATATAAACTTGACATTATGGCTGGTACGGAAGTTTTTTATTTTCTGACTATTTTCCTGTTTAAGACTAGAACCGACGGGCCTCGAGGGACCCCCCCCTTCAAGCTAATGAGCAGTCATTTTGACTGCAACATTCTAACAGTGTAATTGTTACCAGCCTCAGTCTGTAGCTGAGGTGGCCTGTAATAGTAAAAAGAACCGACACAAGTTTACGTCTGCAAAGTTTTAGCGCTTTCTTTATTCTGAAGAATGTTTTTTTTTCTCTTGTTAAATTGTCAATTTTCTTGTTCGTACTTTTAAAACATTCACATCAAACAAGTGCACACTTTAAATTACACAATATGAATGCACTTTACCTAAAGCAGAATTTAAAACAATTCCACAAGAACCCTGTCTTACTGTATGATTTCACATGAAAACCAAAATGTACACTGCTCAAAAAAATAAAGGGAACACTTAGACAACACAATGTAACTCATAGGCAAACTGTCCACTTAGGAAGCAACACTGATTGACAATAAATTTCACATGCTGTTGTGCAAATGGAATAGACAAAAGGTGGAAATTATAGGCAATTAGCAAGACACCCCCAATAAAGGATATGTTCTGCCCAGGTGGTGACCACAGACCCTTCTCAGTTCCTATGCTTCCTGGCTGATGTTTTGGTCACTTTTGAATGCTGGCGGTGCTTTCACTCTAGTGGTAGCTGAGACGGAGTCTACAACCCACACAAGTGGCTCAGGTAGTGCAGCTCATCCAGGATGGCACATCAATGCGAGCTGTGGCAAGAAGGTTTGCTGTGTCTGTCAGCGTAGTGTCCAGAGCATGGAGGCGCTACCAGGAGAGTGGCCAGTACATCAGGCGACGTGGAGGAGGCCGTAGGAGGGCAACAACCCAGCAGCAGGACCGCTACCTCCGCCTTTGTGCAAGGAGGAGCAGGTGGAGCACTGCCAGAGCCCTGCAAAATGACCTGCAGCAGGCCACAAATGTGCATGTGTCTGCTCAAACGGTCAGAAACAGACTCCATGAGGGTGGTATGAGGGCCCGACGTCCACAGGTGGGGGTTGTGCTTACAGCCCAACACCGTGCAGGACGTTTGGCATTTGCCAGAGAACACCAAGATTGGCAAATTCGCCACATGGCGCCCTGTGCTCTTCACAGATGAAAGCAGGTTCACACTGAGCACATGAGTCTGGAGACGCCGTGGAGAACGTTCTGCTGCCTGCAACATCCTCCAGCATGACCGTTTGGCGGTGGTCAATCATGGTGTAGGGTGGCATTTCTTTGGGGGGCCGCACAGCCCTCCATGTGCTCACAGAGGTAGCCTGACTGCCATTAGGTACCGAGATGAGATCCTCAGACCCCTTGTGAGACCATATGCTGGTGCGGTTGGCCCTGGGTTCCTCCTAATGCAAGAGAATGCTAGACCTCATGTGCTGGAGTGTGTCAGCAGTTCCTGCAAGAGGAAGGCGTTGATGCTATGGACTGGCCCGCCCGTTCCCCAGACCTGAATCCAATTGAGCACATCTGGGACATCATGTCTCGCTCCATCCACCAAGCCACGTTGCACCACAGACTGTCCAGGAGTTGGCGGATGCTTTAGTCCAGGTCTGGGAGGAGATCCTCAGGAGACCATCCGCCACCTCATCAGGAGCATGCCCAGGCGTTGTAGGGAGGTCATACAGGCCACGTGGAGGCCACACACACTACTGAGCCTCATTTTGACTTGTTTTAAGGACATTACATCAAAGTTGGATCGCCTGTAGTGTGGTTTTCCACTTTAATTTTGAGTGTGACTCCAAATCCAGACCTCCATGGGTTGATAAATTTGATTTCCATTGATCATTTTTGTGTGATTTTGTTGTCAGCACATTCAACTATGTAAAGAAAAAAGTATTTAATAAGAATATTTCATTCATTCAGATCTAGGATATGTTATTTTAGTGTTCCCTTTATTTTTTTGAGCAGTGTATTTCACATTCATAGAATAGAAACATAACTTAATGTTTTTCTATATACCGCTACCAATATAGAAAACTGACAACAATACATTCAGCTTTAAGATCGTAGCACCTCCGTAAAATTGTCCCTCTCTCATGCACACTCACTGTCTGCACTAAAAGTCTATGCTCCATGCTGAGCGTGTGCGGCCAGTTTACCAGCTCGTGAGCACAATTTTACACAAAACCAATAACATGTAAAACAAACTGAGAATAAAGTCTCCTAGACAAAATCCAGTACAAGTAAGCTACTCAGTGAACATAGTCTCTGTGACTTGTAAATCGTTTTTTCCTCATCTAGCACCAAGCTAACATATACTCTCGCTCATTGTAAATCACATTCTTCTCTCACTCAGTTCGATGCAAAAACAACACAAAACCTTTCCTAACGTGATAATACCTTGACAAATTTGTTAAATAACATGTTATTACATATTCTTTAGAACGTTTAGAAGTTATGTTACATACCTGAAATAGTAAAAAGAACCGAGAAGTTAATATCTGCAAAGTTATGTCACTTTCTTTATTCTAAAGAATGGTGTGCGCGCTTGGCCAGAAGTTGCTGTTTCTCCTACTATCACAGCACCAAACTATTGGCCTGATGGACTGCTAATGCATGTAAAATATACAATTTAGATTAATTAAGACAAATACATAAACCAATTTGTTTAAAAAAATAATAATAATAAAGGGGTGTCTGTTTTTTGTGACTTTGTTTTCAACCGTTACACTCTCCCCTCCTCTTTTTGATGACTCCTAGCATCTATTTGTTTGTCTGCCTATAGTCAAGTAAATTTCTAGTCAGTCTAGCATGTCCAGAGAAATGCACAAAAGACAAATACATAAACAAATTGGTTTAAAGAAATAATAGTAATAAAGGGGTGTCTGTTTTTAGGGACTTCGTTTTCAACCCATAAAATAATTAATACATTTCATATATGCTAGTTTCAAAATAATAGTTTGTGTTTATGAATTTCTAAGGTAACATTAGAATACCATTTTTATTTCAAAAAGCACAATAGCATTTATTAGTTTATGTTACTGTAGGCTTTAACAAAAAAACACAAAAAATCCAAGTGTTCAATCAATTTTATTTGTGGAGTGCCTTTGTTGGAACACAGTAACAGCTTCTTTTTTTAACGATAAAATAAAAACAAATACCCCAACCACCAAGACGCACGGTCAGCAAGATGCAAGGTCATGAAAACATCTACTAAACATCATTATAAGCGCCAAGTATGCTTGATAAATAGTGAAAATCAGCTCAAAAGCAATAACGGCATTATAATGAATATAATTGTCGATATGACAGCAGTCAAAAATAGTCAAATATTTATAAGCCGGATACCTTGGCGAATGTGTCTGTTGTCATCAAATGGAGGTAATGCATGATCTCTCTGAAGCAATCCCATGACATGGTTTCTCCAAAGAAAAGTATCCCATACAGGTCTGACAAGAAGCTCTCCACATACATGCTCTTTCCACCGAATGCTGCAAGGACATACAGGATTGAAATTAATGCTTCCAGCTCATCAACAGCCAGATCTCAGTCAGTGAGTCCCTGAATGCTGTAGCATGTCCATGTTACATAAACAACGAAAGCTGGTGAGTGCCTTGCTGATGTTTTTTTTGCTTGAGATGTAGGGTCCTGCTCTCTGTGATTACATTTTGTGCTGATAACCAGCCCGTAGCATTGTCACTGGTTTATTCTATCTAAACGGTGCCATCCCTTCCTCTTTCCTGTCTCACTGTTTAATTTGGTAGTAGCGCGGGCACCTGCTCAGTGCACACCATTCTGGCCTATTTGCACCTAGGCCTCGGAGGTGTAGGTTCAGGCTGAGGATCAGAATAAGAAGAATAATCATCATAGATGTCCTGATTCCTTTCTACCCCACTATCAACCGTTTTCATTCAGATTTTGTAGCAACGCTAATGGAGCATGTGCATTTGAAATGGAGTAAATTATGATTTTTTGTCATTGTTTTTAGAAGTCTTTACAAATGAAAAGCTGAAATGTCTTGAGTCAATAAGTTTAAAAAGTCACATAATAAGTTGCATGGACTCACTCTGTGTGCAATAGCGTTTGACATTTTTTGAATGACTACCTCATCTCTGTACCCCACACATGCAATTATCTGTAAGGTCCCCCAGTCGAGCGGTGAATTTCAAACACAGATTCAACCACAAAGACCAGGGAGGTTTTTCAATGCCTCACAAAGAAGGGCACCTATTAAAATAAGCAGACCCTGAATATCTCTTTAAGCATGGTAAAGTTATTAATTACACTTTGTATGGTGTATCAATACACACAGTCACTACAAAAGATACAGGCGTCCTTCCTAACTCAGTTGCAGGAGTGGAAGGAAAGCGCTCAGGGATTTCACCATGAGCCCAATGGTGACTTTGGTTGTGAAAACTGAGGATGGATCAACAACATTGTAGTTACTCCACAATATTAACCTAATTGACATAGTGAAAAGAAGGAAGCCTGTAAAGAATAAAAAATATTCCAAAACATGCATCCTGTTTGCAACAAGGCACTAAAGTAATGCTTAAATAAATGTGGCAAAGCAATTCACTTTTTTTTTTTTTTTTTTATAATTTTCTCCCCTTTTCTCCCCAATTTCCGTGGTATCCAATCGCTAGTAATTACTATCTTGTCTCATCGCTACAACTCCCGTACGGGCTCGGGAGAGATGAAGGTCGAAAGCCATGCGTCCTCCGAAACACAACCCAACCAAGCCGCACTGCTTCTTAACACAGCGCGCCTCCAACCCGGAAGCCAGCCGCACCAATGTGTCGGAGGAAACACCGTGCACCTGGCCCCCTCGGTTAGCGCGCACTGCGCCCGGCCCGCCACAGGAGTCGCTGGAGCGCGATGAGACAAGGATATCCCTACCGGCCAAACCCTCCCTAACCCGGACGAAGCTATGCCAATTGTGCGTCGCCCCACGGACCTCCCGGTCGCGGCCGGCTGCGACAGAGCCTGGGCGCGAACCCAGAGACTCTGGTGGCGCAGCTAGCACTGCGATGCAGTGCCCTAGACCGCTGCGCCACCCGGGAGGCCGCAATTCACTTTTTATCCTAAATACAAAGTGTTATGTTTGGGGCAAATCCCATACATCACATTACTGAGTACCTTTCTTCATATTTTCAAGCATAGTGGTGGCTGCATCATGTTATACCTAGTCAGTTGTACAACTGAATTAATTCAATTGAAATGTGTCTTCCGTATTTAACCCAACGGCGTTCGGGGAATAGTGGGTTAACTGCCATGCTCAGGGGCAGAACGACAGATTTTTACCTCGTCAGCTCGGGGATTTGATCCAAGCAATGTATGCTGCCCTTTTACAACAAAACTGTATCATGCATCAAACAAAAGTACAGAAGATTCCCATACATTTCCAGTTCATTTTCATCAGTTTATATGCCAAAATATGCAAAAGATGGACCAGTTTCAGAAAACGTATCAAATAAATGAATTAACAAATCCATAGGACAATGAAATGCTAATTATTAGATAAAACATTCTACTGAACTTTGATACCATCATTTCCAGTACACTATCTACATGAGTCATCATTGATCCTCTCAGTGGGAGTGCCAGAAGGTGTGTTATAAGCTTTCAATGTCGTACATTTGTTTTTCCGCCATTGAATAATCAAAATCACATTTGAATACATGTTTTTTTATTCTCCATTAACTTCTTTATGATAGGGGGCAGCATTTTCACTTTTGGATGAATAGCGTGCCCATAGTGAACTGCCTCCTACTCTGTCCCAGATGCTAATATATGCATATTATTATTACTATTGGATATAAAACACTCTGAAGTTTCTAAAACTGTTTGAATGATGTCTGTGAGTATAACAGAACTTATATGGCAGGCAAAAACCTGAGAAAAAATCCAAACAGGAAGTGAGAATTCTGAGACTGGTCAATGTTCAACTCATCGCCGATTCAATTCCCTGTAAGATATGGATCTGTTTGCATTTCCTACGCCTTCCACTAGATGTCAACAGTCTGTAGAACGTGAAATGAAGCCCCTAGTGTGATGTGGGGCCGGATGGGAGGTGTTTCAGTCATTGGTCTGGCAGAATGCCAGTTCCTGGTCACGCGCTTTCCTCATGATATCGCCTTGTGTTCCATAACTTCTACAGACATGAAGGAATGCTCCGGTTGGAACGTTATTGGATATATATGATAACAACATCCTGAAGATTGATTCTCTACTTAGTTTGACCAGTTTATTCGACAACTTTTTGAAGTTTTCGTCCAAATTTGCCTGCATCTGCGCGAGCGTTTGGACATGTGCACTAAACATGCTAGCAAAAGTAAATACTTAGACATAAGTAATGGACATTATCGAACAAAACAACGATTTATTGTGGAACTAGGATTCCTGGGAGTGCATTCTGATGAAGATAATCAAAGGTAATGGAATATTTATGATGTAATTTGGTATTTCTGTTGACTCCAACATGGCAGAGAAATGTTGTTTTTATCTGAGCGCCGTCTCAGATTATTGCATGGTGTGCTTTTTACGTAAAGTTTTTTTGAAATCTGACACAGCGGTTGCATTAAGAGCAAGTGTATCTTAAATTATATGTAAAACATGTATCTTTCATCAAAGTTTATGATGAGTATTTCTGTTATTTGACGTGGCTCTCTGCAATTTCTCCGGATATTTTGGAAGCATTTCTGAACATGGCGCTAATGTAAACCGAGATTTGTGGATATAAAATTGCACATTATCGAACAAAACATAAATGTATTGTGTAACATGATGAGTGTCATCTGATGAAGATCATCAAAGGTTAGTGATTAATTTTATCTCTATTTCTGCTTTTTGTGACTACTTTCTTTTGCTGGGAAAATGTCTGTGTTTTTCTGTGCCTATGTACTGAGCTAACATAATTTTTTGGTGTGCTTTCCCCGTAAATCCTTTTTGAAATCATACATGTTGGCTGGATTCACAACATGTGTAGCTTTAATTTGGTGTCTTTCATGTGTGATTTCATGAAAGATTGATTTTTTATAGTAATATATTTGAATTTGGCGCGCTACATTTTTCTGTCTTTTGGCCTAGTGGACGCACCGTCCCACAAATCCCAGAGAAGTTAAACAACAATTAACCCTGAATGCACCTTCCGCATGGCGGGCATATTGGAAGATGATGAATTGTAAAATGGTCCTGTGAAATTAAGTAAATCCAATTCAAACTTAGGCACTGAGGGAACTAGTTTTTATTACCTCAAGAAAAATGTTTTGCCCTGGGAAAATGGTAAGTAAATAAACATTCAAACAACATGTCATGTCCCTCTCTCAGGTTAACAGTGACTGTTACTGATTGGCTGAATACCCAGGGGGGCGAGGTGGTTGGAGTTGTCAACAAAGCAGCATGACAGAAATATGATGCAAAGTTTTCAAATTACCGGTAATTTCTTTGAGAAGATATATAAAGCGATCTGTGCATTTAAACAACACCATAAATAGGCCCTACACCTATTTCACTTTTCCATGTCAAAAACCAAATGATCACTGCTACAGATGATACCACGGTTTTGAAAAGATTAGATTATAGTATTTAGAACGAGCAGCCAGCTCACGAACGAGTGCACCAAGTAGAACGCAACAAGCAGCATGCAGACCTAAAAAGTGAACTGGGGATAGCTAGCTAACATAATGTCAAAGAATGATGCGCTAGCCAGTTAACTTTCATTCAACAGTGAAGAGGCGACTCCGGGATGCTGGCCTTCTAGGCAGAGTTGTAAAGAAAAAGCCATATCTCAGACTAGCCAATAAAAAGAAAAGATTAAGATGGGCAAAAGAACAAAGAAGAAGGTCGGCATCTCGGAGTTGCCTCTTCACTGTTGACGTTGAGACTGGTGTTTTGCGGGTAATATTTAATGAAGCTGCCAGTTGAGGACTTTTAAGGTGTCTGTTTCTCAAACTAGACACTCTAATGTACTTGTCCTCTTGCTCATTTGTGCACCGGGGCCTCCAACTCCTCTTTCTATTGTGGTTAGGGCCAGTTTGCGCTGTTCTGTGAAGGGAGTCGTAAACAGCGTTGTAGCAGATCTTCCATTTCTTGGCAATTTCTCGCATGGAATAGCCTTCATTTCTCAAAACAAGAATAGACTGAAGAGTTTCAGAAGAAATTTGTTTCTGGCCATTTTGAGCCTGTAATCGAACCCCCAAATGCTGATGCTACAGATACTCAACTAGTCTAAAGAAGGCCAGTTTTATTGCTTCTTTAATCCGGACAAAAGTTTTCAGCTGTGTTAACATAATTGCAAAAGCGTTTTCTAATGATCAATTAGCCTTTTAAAATTGATACACTTGGATTAGCTAACACAACGTGCCATTGGAACACAGGAGTGATGGTTGCTGATAATGGGCCTCTGTACGCCTATGTAGATATTCCATAAAAAATCTGCCGTTTCCAGCTACAATAGTCATTTACAACATTAACAAAGTCTACATTGTATTTCTGATCAATTTGTTGTCAATTTAATGGACCAAAAATGTGATTTTCTTTCAAAACAAGGACATTTCTAAGTGACCCCAAACTTTTCAACGGTAGTGTACGTGGACACCTCTTCAAATTAGTGGATTCGGCAATTTCAGCAACACCTGTAAAATTGAGAAAACTGCTATGCAATCTCCATAGACAAACATTGGCAGAAGAACGGCCGTACTGAAGAGATCAATGACTTTCAACGTGGCATTGTCATAGGATGTCACCTTTCCAACAAGTCAGATCGCAAAATTTCTGCCCTGCTAGTGCAACCCCGGTCAACTGTAACTGTTGTTATTGTGAAGTGGAAACGTCAAGGAGCAACAACTGCTTAGCCGCGAAGTGAAAGGTCACACAATCTCACAGAACGGGACCGCCGAGTGCTGAAGCACGTAGCGCTGCCTCTGGAAGCAACAGCATAAGAGCTGTTCGTTGGGAGCTTCATGAAATGGATTTCCATGGCTGAGCAGCCGCACACAAGCCTAAGATCCCCATACGCAATGCCAAGCTGGAGTGGTGTAAACCAAACCTTTCAGGTTATGTCAATATAGGACTCTTTTTTCTGTGGAGATAGATACTTTTGTACCTGTTTACTCCAGCATCTTCACAAGGTCCTTTGCTGTTGTTCTGGGATTGATTTGCACTTTTTGCACCAAAGTACATTCATCTCTAGGAGACAGAACGCGTCTCCTTCGTGAGCGTTATGACGGCTGCATTGTCCCATGGTGTTAATACTTGCGTACTATTTTTTTGTACAGATGAACGTGGTTACTTCAGCCGTTTGGAAATTGGATGAACCAGACTTGTGGAGGTCTACAATTATTTTTCTGAGGTCTTGGCTGATTTCTTTTGATTTTCCTATGATGTCAACAAAGAGGCACTGAGTTTGAAGGTAGGCCTTGAAATACATCCACAGATACATTTCCAATTGACTCAAATTATGTCAATTAGCCTATCAGAAGCTTCTAAAGCAATTAAATAATTTTCTGGAATTTTCCAAGCTGTTTAAAGGCACAGTCAACTTAGTGTATGTAAACTTCTGACCCACTGGAATTGTGATACAATGAATTATAAGTGAAATAATCTGTCTGTAAACAATTGTTGGAAAAATTACTTATGTCATGCACAAAGTAGATGTCCTAACCGACTTGCAAAAACTATAGTTTGTTAACAAAACATTTGTTGAGTGGTTGAAAAACGAGATTTAATGATTCCAACCTAAGTGTATGTAAACTTCCGACTTCAACTGTATATTTAAAACAATTATGGCACACGAGACACATGTCTGATTCACGCATGTCTCAGTGGACTAATCCATTGCGGAGGCCACGGGGATGGCACACCAGTATCACCAGTAGTACATTTACCATTAATTCCAATCATTTCTAATATACAATGTTTTTATTTATTTATGGTAATTTATGTTAATGCATTCAATGTTTTATTATTCCAGTCTTTTACCGTTCTCATTGTCGAGTGGACACATTGTTTGCGGACCGCACAACCTAGAAACAACTTGTTAGGAACAAGTTTTGGTTTATTTCATTCCATTTACGAGTTGTCAATTTATTCATTGTCTTTTGTTTGTAGCGCTCCTGTCAATGTTGGGTAAGGACACGCACCTGATTATACAGAAGTAGGCCTAGGTTACCTGGCCTGAGCGCAAATGGAGGCCTATAAATGTGCCCATTTGGGGATCTGATAGTATGTCTGATTGTGTTATCTCACCACCACTGTGCAGCTTCTCAAACAGCAAGTAAACAAAGTCTGTTTTTACATCAATTGAGAATGACAATAGATACTCAACTTAGCCTATTTGAAAAATATTTCCAGCTCTCTTTCAATAACCACTGTCATGCTCTGATCCGGTGGAAACACCATAAAATAGGCCTACCTAAAGCTACTGTATGTCGGTCTGGAGCTCACTGACATGGAATCTCTGATGGCCCAGAATATTTTATACAATGTTGCAAATTTGCTAGCAGGAGTTTCAGGCTGGACCCAAATTTGATTTATAGGATATTTATTATTATCAGTATATGTTCAACCTGCAGACTGCAATGTTTTTATTTGTTTACTTTATGTAGGCTATTTTTGCATAGTTGGCAATTGTAAGAGAAGTTACTTTTAAAATGTTGATTAACCACATGATAATGAATTTGAGATTATAGACTATTATATATGAAACAAACTGTTCCACAGAAATGTGCATATTAATATCATAACTGGCATGCAGATCGGTAGAAATGGTAAGATAAATTGGCACTCCAAATGGAAAAGGTTGCCGACCCCTAGTGTAGCATATTACCTACAGGCAATATCAGGAGTGTAACAGCAGAATCTGTGAACGCCATCAGGAGTGGGAGGAAGAGGTTCTGGAACAGGTTTGTATTCTTCTGGTTAGGCTATCTTGACCTCTGGCTCCCTCTTGAGTCATTTGTGTGTCTTCATTATTTAATCACCATGTGCTTAAAGCATCCGACAAGCTCAGTAGCCTAAATATAGTTGATTTTATTAAAACACATAGTGTGTCTATACAGGGAAAAATACACGTTCCAAAATGTTGACCAATCAATTCGTGGAAAGAACAGATGACTCTAGGGCGACCAATATATTTTTTTGTCGGGGACGGCCCTAATCTGCACTGACTGTATCTTGCACTGACCCTCCGCACACTCACTAGACTATACAGTTGAATTCGGAGGTTTACATACACCTTAGCCAAATACATTTAAACTCAGTTTTTCAAAATTCCTGACATTTAATCCAAGTAAAAATTCCTTGTCTTAGGTCAGTTAGGATCACCACTATATTTTAAGAATGTGAAATGTCAGAATAATAGTAGAGAAAATGATTTATTTCAGCTTTTATTTATTTCATCACATTTCCAGTGGGTCAGAAGTTTACATACACTCAATTAGTATTTGGTAGCATTGCCTTTAAATTGTTTAACTTGGGTCAAACTTTTTGGGTAGCCTTCCACAAGCCTCCCACAATAAGTTGGGTGAATTTTGGCCCATTCCTCCTGACAGAGCTGGTGTATCTGAGTCAGGTTTGTAGGCCTCCTTGCTCATACACACTTTTTCAGTTCTGCCCACAAATTTAATATAGGATTGAGGTCAGGGCTTTGTGATGGCCACTCCACTACCTTGACTTTGTTGTCCTTAAGCCATTTTGCCACAACTTTGGAAGTATGCTTGGGGTCATTGTTCATTTGGAAGACCCATTTGCGACCAAGCTTTAACTTCCTGACTGATGTCTTGAGATTTTGCTTCAATATATCCACATAATTTTCCTATCTCATGATGCCATCTATTTTGTGAAGTGCACCAGTCCCTCCTGCAGCAAAGCACCCCCACAACATGATGCTGCCACCCCCCGTGCTTTACAGTTGGGATGGTGTTCTTCGGCTTGCAAGCCTTCCCCTTTTCCTCCAAACATAACGATGGTCATTATGGCCAAACAGTTTCATCAGACCAGAGAACATGTCTCCAAAAAGTACAATCTTTGTCCCCATGTGCAGTTGCAAATCGTAGTCTGGCTTTTTTATGGCGGTTTTGGAGCAGTGGCTTCTTCCTTGCTGAGCGGCCTTTTAGGTTATATCGATATAGGACTTGTTTAACTGTGGATATAGATACTTTTGTACCTGTTTCCTCCAGCATCTTCACAAGGTCCTTTGCTGTTATTCTGGGATTGATTTGCACCTTTCACACCAAAGTACGTTCATCTCTAGGAGACAGAACACGTCTCCTTCCTGAGCGGTGGTCCCATGGTGTTTATACTTGAGTACTATTGTTTGTACAGATGAACGTGGTACCTTCAGGCGTTTGGAATTTGCTCCCAAGGATGAACCAGACTTGTGGAGGTCTACAGATTTTCCCATGATGTCCACAAAGAGGCACTGAGTTTGAAGGTAGGCCTTGAAATGCATCCACAGGTACACTTCCAATTGACTCAAATGATGTCAATTAGCCCATCAGAAGCTTCTAAAGCCATTACATCGTTTTCTGTCATTTTTAAAGCTGTTTAAAGGCACTGTCAACTTAGTATGTGTAAACTTCTGACCCACTGGAATTGTGATACAGTGAAATAATCTGTCAGTAAACAATTGTTGGAAAAATGACTTGTGTCATGCACAAAGTAGTCCTAACCTACTTGCCAAAACAATAGTTTGTTAACAAGAAATTCGTGGAGTGGTTGAAAAACAAGTTTTAATGACTCCAACCTAAGTGTCTGTAAACTTCCGACTTCAACTGTATATACACACCTTATACACACTCAATCACAAACACTACATTATCACTCCCACACAAAACCCACACACATTCACACACACTACATCCGCACATTTAGTGTGCATACACATAACACACACACGCATACAGACAAAACACAAACACACACACACACACAGACTTTTACCCTAATCATTTGCTGTTGCTAGTCTATTTACTTTACTCTTATCATCTATGCTGATGCCTAGTCACTTTACTCTGCCTTCATGTGCATATCTTCCTCAAATACTGTACTTCGTACCTCTTTACATTGATCTGGTACTCTCTGTATATAGCTCCATTTTTGTGTATTTTAATATATTCCTTTTGTTACTATTTTTACAATTTATTGTTAAACTGCTTTGTCGGGAGGGGTTCGTAAACAACCATTTCACAAGTTGTATTTGGCGTATGTGACAAATACCATTTGATTTAATTTGGTCCTTCGACTCTTGTCGGATGTAGTTGATTTATCAAATCCCAGACTCACATGACTGTTATGACTATTTATTTACAAGTTAATTACAATTAGCTTTTTCCTTTAGCGCAATCTGTACTTGATTGAGCAAATCAAGTCTTGCGTGAAGAAGTAAACCATCTGGCGCAAGAAACTCATTGAGAGGAGGAGACTACAGCAGACCTAGAAGTTCTGACGGAACGGACACACATTCCAGGGCCACATGACGGTCCATTTACTTTGTGCTGTTATAATTTATGCTATGAAATCCGAGCAAAGCAATCCGAGCAATGGTCACATGGCCTATGCGCCCATGGATGCGGAGCTGCCTGGCAGTCAATTAGAATGTTTACATGTACACTAATAATTCAATATTAAGCCGATTATGCCAGTATGCAGATTATGCAAACACCATACTCTGCTTATCTCAATCAACGTAAGGTCAAAATTGAAGGAAGCATACTCCAACTGAAACACCTGGTTTTCTGAGCAATCTTTCAAATGATTAGGACATGTAAACACCTTAATCGTCATTCCAGAGGTGTATTTGATCTGAACATTCTAGCACCAACCAAGCGATCCTCCCTCTTTAGCGCAAGGGAAGTGTGTTTGGAAAAACTGAATATATGAGTCTTAGAAGTAGTTTTCACATACAAACTTTATATGTCCGAACTCAGAATCCAATATGCTTTGCAAAAATAACATGCCAACTGTGGTAGAATGTTTATTTTGATTGCAGATTTTCTGAATTGAACAGAGTGCCATAAGGTAGTCTGATTTCAGAAGTGTCCATGTAAACAACGGAGTCCATCAGAAAAGGTTCCAATCAATGACACACAAAAATGGCTATTCAAAAGACAGTTTGCTTGTTTCTGTTCCTGGGAGTTGCTGACCTTAGAGAGTAAATATAGAAATAATGCTACTCACAAGATATATCTAGTCAAAAAACTTTATCAGAGGTTATTTATCAAAGACTGTCTGCACTGTCATAAAGACACTTGTATTCAGGATTGGTGACTCCGAAAGGTATATAACTGGAAGATTAAATGGATTAACCACCTGTGTCATTCTTTTATTGCAATGGAATTCAAATAGGAAATTAATAATAAACTATGCTCATTACCGGAAGGTAAAAAGGGAGTTATATAATTTATTTTAAAACTTTTTAACTAAGACGTCTGATTTAAAAAACACCATAGCAAGTGATAGGGTGGCGTTTTAAAATGTTGTGGATATGACATGGTTACTGCACCATAAACAATATATTGTCCTTTCACATGGAAAGAAGACAGATTTACAAATCCTCTACTACAGAGTAAAGTCTTGCTGAAAAATAAAGACTTTTGGTATGCAGATATTATTGAACATCAATAGTAAGATTATCACGTGCTTAAACACCTTTGAGCGAAAACAACAGAAGACAATGGAAGGAATAATGCGATCTAGCCCTTAATATGATATAGTGCGAGCATAATTTAATCTCACTCATTTATCCTTCAAGGCATCTCTCAGCCATGGGATGGTATGCTAATTTAATTAATTAAATTCATGTTGAGCAACACAGAATCAATACACAGTGATGAGCTCACTGTCCATGTCCATGCAATGGCAGTGACAAGAAAATAGTCCTGTTTCTACAACCTTATCCTGCCTGTTTTTGGCTCTCTACCCAGAGGTCACTAACTCTCTATGTTAGTAATGTGTTGTGGACAGTGCCATCTTCTGGACCCCAGGATTCACAGTTGAGGCACTGCAGATACATATGGGGATGCTACTCTAGATATCACGCTTATCTTATATGGCGTATAATTATTGTTCTGGATTCAGGTGATTGTTAGAGCCCGGTGATATACATATTTAGTTCTAATAATTCCTCTCCAGTATAAAATACTGGCATGTTGGGCTTTCAGTATCAACCCAATGAGAGCTCATTGCCCCATCATTAAAAATATCTATGAACAAATATGTTTCTCAGTTTATTTAATTTGTTTCTTTGGCGGTGATGCCTACAATCCATTAATGTGAAGCAGGGAAGTTGTGCTCTCTATTCTCAGTGAATTACAGCCACTCTGCTGATACAGCTCGGAAACTATCTAACCCCTACCCTTGTTTATCTGAGACCGCAGTTTTATTTGCTACACGCCTTTAAAACCATTAGCTGGAATAAACATGCCCTTTTTAAACGAAGGTGTCAGGAGAGGGTATGAAATTCCAACTGAGTCGAGTGTTCAAGCAATTCAGCCTCCTTTTAAACCAGACACATGGTTCAGCTCTTAAAACAGAGGATTACATTACATTTTATTATTTATTATTACTGCAGGCTACATTTACAACATGACATTGTATTCATGTATTCCTTGTTTGTTTGTTTAATAACCCACCACAACCTCTTGTTCGAATAACAACTATTTAATTATTTTTAAATGAATTAACTGTCACAACCGTGTGTAGAGACGGACCAAGGCGCAGGGGATGTTCAGTTCCATATCTTTATTTCTAAGTGAAACTTAAGCAAAACAATAAAGAAACAACAAAACGTGACTAAGTGGTGCACATGCAGAACACACAAAATAATATCCCACAAACACAGGTGGGAACAATAACTACTTAAATATGATCCCCATTTAGAGACAATGATTACCAGCTGCCTCTAATTGTGAATCATACAAATCACCAACATAGAAATTATAACCTAGAACCCCACATAGAAATAATAAACTAGAATACCCCCAGTCACGCCTTGACCTACTATACCATAGAAAAACAAAGGCTCTCTATGATCAGGGCGTGACATTAACTTAAAACTTCATAGAAAAGAGTATAATTCGTGTCTAGTTATCGGGAGAAATTTCCTGAGTGCCACAATAACTTGTGGGCTGGGTTCCAAACTATCCAGGGGGTATGGAGCACCAAACAAGCTGTGCTCCAGAGTGGGCTTGTAATAAATTGCAGTGATTCCCCTTGAATTTGCTGTTGAACAGGTGGTGCAACACATCGCAATTAATGTACCTTTTCCAACCCCTCTATCTGACCATATATTTCCCAGTCTGAGAAACGGCACATTTTAATGACCATATGAAAGAATCAATTCAGATGAGAACAATTTGAGAGGTGACAGCTTTTCAGCAATAATGTATATATTGTTTATAATTGATGCTGGAAATAAGGCAAGTTATTCCATAGCAACATTCATAGCAATGTGAATGCCTGTTTATTCAGATTATGAGCACTGTGCAGGTAAATATGCTAAGGCCAGATGTTTGAATTTGAGAAGTGGTTTTAAGATCATTCCATTGTGATTCATTACTAGACATGCATAAACTCTGCTGCAATTAAAATGAAAGATCAGACAATTCATATATTAAATACTGGCAGTGGCTGCCAAGATTACCCTGATGTGTGTCCCTAGACTGTCACTAAGAGGCACCTGAAAAAAGTGCCAAAGCATATACAAATGTTCCTCCTTTCCATTGTTCTAAATGTAGAAAGCAAAGCAACTATTGTGCTAAATAATCTGTGAAATAAAACTGTTGGGGTTATATGTAGGTTATATCTGAAATCCTAAAATGAGAACGTACCCATAATCTACACCATGATGACAGAGATCTTCAAACAATGGGTAGTAAACGAGGCTCATATTTAATTATGTTCGCAGGCAGTCATGAAATTCAGAATTGCAACCCACACACAGTGACAAGTTGCGTTGCTGTACTTCCTCTGCTTAAGATGGCAGGCCTTGAGAGATGATTTCTTCTTCTATTGTATGTATTGTATGTGAAACTGTGTAGTGGTTTTTGTGCGCATGTGGGTGTGTTGGTGTGTGTGTGCGTGCGCGTGCCTGCGTTCATCCATGTATTTGTACAATCTACATGTGTATGAAATGGCCAAACAAGTCAGGATAAAAAACATGAAAAAGGACACTATATAGTAGTCTGATTGATGATTACCCCCCCCCCCCCATTGTGCACACCACCTGTCCACAGGCCTCTCTGTTCCTGTTCCTGTTTAGTCACTTCCTCACAGGTGGCCAATACCTGCGGGGCTGAGGCAGTCACCCATAATGGCCATCCCTCTCCTTCAGGCTCTCTGACAGTGAGCTATGAAAGCCATTAGTTGGAGGAGGTAAGGCTCACTAAGGCAAAGCACCCTGGGTACCTGCACGGCTGCGTTAAGGAAGGGCCTTCTTTAAAGAGCCACTGAACACACTGATTGGCATGTGTATTTTTCTGTCGCTCATTAGAAAAACTAGATTTCAGTCTTTGAGTGGTGTTTCCTGACCGATTCAGTTTGGTTAATGATGCTTGTCCCTCATGAGACACTGTAAACACGGAAGTCTATTTCACTTCCTCAAAATCCCCGAATGAATCTAATATAACTCCAAAAATCAGAAATTTATTTATAGGTTTTTGCCGAGGATGTTTTAGTTGCTCAATTTTGTATCTAATTAAGGTGTTTGGTGCAGTATTTCTGAAGTAATTTTTTTTTGCAACGTGTTGTCTTTTATGTAAACAAAGTCAAAGCTGCTGGTCAGATCTGTCTCACTGTCTATGTTATTGGATAGAGAGAAATCACTGCAGCTGTTCACCCCATGTCAGTGGGCAAATGAACATTTTCAAATCAAAACCCAACCTTCATTTACCCGCTGTGACGCAAGGATGTTTAAAACTCAGTTTTAGACGAGACCAACTCGATGACCAAAATTATCCTATTTATACTTTGTAGTCAATTTTGATACTATAATAATGTTTTCTGACTCGACTCGTTTTCAAAGGGATTTGTTGCTTTTTAAAGGCAGTCACTTTTTAATCCTTTAGCCATTTTGGGCTCGCAAGTGGCCAAGAGGTCTAAGGCACTAAATCTCAGTGCAAGAGGCATCACTACAGTCCCTGGTTTGAATCCAGGCTGTATCCCATAGGGCAGCATACAATTGGCCCAGCGTCGTCTAGGTTTGGCCGGGGTAAGCCATCGTTGTTAATAAGAATTTGTTCTTAACTGACTTGCCTAGTAAAATAAATAATTAACAGGCAGTTATCAAAACCTCTCCAAAAATTGGAAATAGCGTTGCAGGTAGTTTTTGGGCTACATTATTGTTGGCCTTCAGAGAGATATTACATGTGTAGCCAGCCATCTTTCTCTGATAGGAGGATGGGTAAGGAGTGCAGAGCAGTGCACACATGTTTAACTTGTTCTACTGTTGGTGAAAATCATCATTGTGGTTTTAGTAATATGCTTCCGAAAGTCATATTTATAAAATATACATTGAAATGTAAAAACATTTGCTGAATAATCCACATTATTCTTGTGATCCAAAA
Source organism: Salvelinus sp. IW2-2015 (assembly GCF_002910315.2). Taxonomy (NCBI): domain Eukaryota; kingdom Metazoa; phylum Chordata; class Actinopteri; order Salmoniformes; family Salmonidae; genus Salvelinus; species Salvelinus sp. IW2-2015. The sequence continues at coordinate 18,758,011 of NC_036842.1, forward strand.
ATGTTCCCGACATTTATCTGTATATTTTCACAGTACTGTAATTCTGCTCTCTAGATCTAGATAGATAGATGCCCATGCAATTAAATATGCTTCTCAGCCTAGCCAAAGCATCCCAAGTCTTAATGGGTACAATCAATGCCAACACAAGCAGAGTGTCTTTCTTTGAAGAACTCTTGCTTTGTGTTGTACAGTCACTATCTGTTAGATTATATTATTGCCTCACCCCAAAGTTTGCCTTTGGTCTATCTGGCTGTCCTGGATATGCAAATGAAATCATTAAAAAAGTGGGTTCACATATTTTCCTTTGTAATGACCCCCCTCTCCATCACAAACACACACTCACTCACACAAATTGGCAAAACAACACACACAAACCCCCAAACACACAGACACAAGCACGCACACAAACTGGCAAACACACAAACCCCCAAACACACAGACACAAGCACACGCACGCACACAAACTGGCAAACACACACACACAAATCCACACACACACGGCAGCAATAGTTTCAGTGCATTCGAAAAGTATTCAGACTCCTTGACTTTTCCAACATTTTGTTATGTTACAGCCTTACTATAAATAAGATTTTTTTTTTATGTCTCATCAATATACACACAATACCCCATAATGACAAAGCAACAAAACAGGTTTTAAGAAAGTTCAGCAAATGTATTAAAAATCAAACATAAATACTTTATTTACATACAGTTGAAGTTGTAGCTGAATACATTTAAACTCAGTTTTTCACAATTCCTGACATTTAATCCGAGTAAAAATTCCCTGTTTTAGGTCAGTTAGGATCACCACTTTATTTTAAGAATGTGAAATGTTAAAATAATAGTAGAGATAATCATTTATTTCAGCTTTTATTTCTTTCATCACATTCCCAGTGGGTGAGAAGTTCACATACACTCAATTGGTATTTGGTAGCATTGCCTTAGGGATAGGGGGCAGCATTTTCACTTTTGGATGAATTGGTGCCCAAATTGAACGGCCTCCTACTCTGTCCCAGATGTTTGAATTATGTCTGTGAGTATAACAGACCTCATATGGCAGGCAAACTTCCAAACAGGAAGTGAAAATTCTGAAAAGGGTTGATGTGAAAGTCATTGCCTATTCAAATCCCTGTAATTTATGGATCTGTTTGCACTTCATACGCCTTCCACTAGATGTCAACAGTCAGTAGAATGTGGAATGACGCCTCTAGTGTGATGTGGGGCCAGATGGGAGCTATTTGAGTCACTGGTCTGGCAGATTGCCAGTTCCTGGTCACGCACGCTAGACATGGGATGTCAATGTGTGCCATTAATTTTACAGACATGACGAAATGCTCCGGTTGGGACGTTATTGGATATATATGATAACAACATCCTGAAGATTGATTCTCAACTAAGTTTGACCAGTTTATTCGACTTGTAATATAACTTTTCGAAGTTTTCGTCCGACGTTTGCGTTCACTTGCGCCATTGTTTGGACATGTGTACTACACATGCTAGCTAAAGTTGCTAATTCGACATAAGTAATGGACATTATCGAACAAAACATTGATTTATTGTGGAACTAGGATTCCTGGCAATGCATTCTGATGAAAGATCATCAAAGGTAAGGGAATATTTATGATATAATTTTATATTTCTGTTGACTCCAACATGGCGGAGAAATGTTGTTTCTATCTGAGCGCCGTCTCAGATCATACTCTGGACCTAGTTTTGTCCCATGGAATAAATGTTGTAGATCTTAATGTTTTTCCTCATAATCCTGGACTATCGGACCACCATTTTATTACATTTGCAATCGCAACAAATAATCTGCTCAGACCCCAACCAAGGAGCATCAAAAGTCGTGCTATAAATTCTCAGACAACACAAAAATTCCTTGATGCCCTTCCAGACTCCTTCTGCCTACCCAAGGACGTCAGAGGACAAAAATCAGTTAACCACCTAACTGAGGAACTCAATTTAACCTTGCGCAATACCCTAGATGCAGTTGCACCCCTAAAAACGAAAAACATTTGTCATAAGAAACTAGCTCCCTGGTATACAGAAAATGCCCGAGCTCTGAAGCAAGCTTCCAGAAAATTGGAACGGAAATGGCGCCACACCAAACTGGAAGTCTTCCGACTAGCTTGGAAAGACAGTACCGTGCAGTATCGAAGAGCCCTCACTGCTGCTCGATCATCCTACTTTTCCAACGTATTTGAGGAAAATAAGAACAATCCAAAATTTATTTTTGATACTGTTGCAAAGCTAACTAAAAAGCAGCATTCCCCAAGAGAGGATGGCTTTCACTTCAGCAGTAATAAATTCATGAACTTCTTTGAGGAAAAGATCATGATCATTAGAAAGCAAATTACGGACTCCTCTTTAAATCTGCGTATTCCTCCAGGGCTTAGCTGTTCTGGATCTGCACAGCTCTGCCAGGGCCTGGGATCGGGAGAGACACTTAAGTGTTTTAGTACTATATCTCTTGACACAATGATGAAAATAATCATGGCCTCTAAACCTTCAAGCTGCATACTGGATCCTATTCCAACTAAACTACTGAAAGAGCTGCTTCATGTGCTTAGCCCTCCTATGTTGAACATAATAAACGGCTCTCTATCCACCGGATGTGTACCAAACTCACTAAAAGTGGCAGTAATAAAGCCTCTCTTGAAAAAGCCAAACCTTGACCCGGAAAATATAAAAAACTATCGGCCTATATCGAATCTTCCATTCCTCTCAAAAATTTTTGAAAAAGCTGTTGCGCAGCAACTCACTGCCTTCCTGAAGACAAAACAATGTATACGAAATGCTTCAGTCTGGTTTTAGACCCCATCATAGCACTGAGACTGCACTTGTGAAGGTGGTAAATTACCTTTTAATGGCATCAGACCGAGGCTCTGCATCTGTCCTCGTGCTACTAGACCTTAGTGCTGCCTTTGATACCATCGATCACCACATTCTTTTGGAGAGATTGGAAACCCAAATTGGTCTACACGGACAAGTTCTGGCCTGGTTTAGATCTTATCTGTCGGAAAGATATCAGTTTGTCTCTGTGGATGGTTTGTCCTCTGACAAATCAACTGTAAATGTTGGTGTTCCTCAAGGTTCCATTTTAGTACCACTATTGTTTTCACTATATATTTTACCTCTTGGGGATGTCATTCGAAAACATAATGTTAACTTTCACTGCTATGCGGATGACACACAGCTGTACATTTCGATGAAACATGGTGAAGCCCCAAAATTGCCATCGCTGGAAGCGTGTGTTTCAGACATAAGGAAGTGGATGGCTGAAAATGTTCTACTTTTAAACTCGGACAAAACAGAGATGCTTGTTCTAGGTCCCAAGAAACAAAGAGATCTTCTGTTGAATCTGACCATTAATCTTGATGGTTGTACAGTCGTCTCAAATAAAACTGTGAAGGACCTCGGCATTACTCTGGACCCTGATCTCTCTTTTGAAGAACATATCAAGACTGTTTCAAGGACAGCTTTTTTCCATTTACATAACATTGCAAAAATCAGAAATGTTCTGTCCAAAAATGTTGCAGAAAAATTTATCCATGCTTTTGTCACTTCTATGTTACACTACTGCAATGCTCTACTTTCCGGCTACCCGGATAAAGCACAAAATAAACCTCAGTTAGCGCTAAATACAGCTGCTAGAATCCTGACTAGAACCAAAAAATGTGATCACATTACTCCAGTGCTAGCCTCCCTATACTGGCTTCCTGTTATGGCAAGGGCTGATTTCAAGGTTTTACTGCTAACCTACAAAGCATTACATGGGCTTGCTCCTACCTATCTTTCCGATTTGGTCCTGCCGTACATACCTACACGTACGCTATGGTCACAAGACGCAGGCTTCCTACTTATCCCTAGAATTTCTAAGCAAACAGCTGGAGGCAGGGCTTTCTCCTATAGAGCTCCATTTTTATGGAATGGTCTGCCTACCCATGTAAGAGACGCAGACTCGGACGTTCAGCTAGCGGAACCCCCCCAACATTCCACTGAAAAGGCAGCGCGGGAAATTCAAAAATATTTTTTTGAAATTTTTTAACTTTCACACATTAACAAGTCCAAAACAGCAAATGAAAGATAAACATCTTGTGAATCCAGCCAACATGTCCGATTTTTTAATGTTTTACAGCGAAAACACAACATATATTTATGTTAGCTCATTTTTTCACTGCAAAGATAGCTTTCACAAAACCCCAAAATAGAGATACAATTTGAACATCTTCATCAGATGAGTCATATGACACAATACATTTATGTTTTGTTCGATAATGTGCATATATATATATACACTGCTCCAAAAAATAAAGGGAACACTAAAATAACACATCCTAGATCTGAATGAATGAAATATTCTTATTAAATACTTTTTTCTTTACATAGTTGAATGTGCTGACAACAAAATCACACAAAAATGATCAATGGAAATCAAATTTATCAATCCATGGAGGTCTGGATTTGGAGTCACACTCAAAATTAAAGTGGAAAACCACACTACAGGCTATCCAACTTTGATGTAATGTCCTTAAAACAAGTCAAAATGAGCTCAGTGGTGTGTGTGCCTCCACGTGCCTGTTATGACCTCCCTAACAACGCCTGGCATGCTCCTGATGAGGGTGGCGGATGGTCTCCTGAGGGATCTCTCCAGACCTGGACTAAAGCATCCGCCAACTCCTGGACAGTCTGTGGTGCAACGTGGCGTTGGTGGATGGAGCGAGACATTATGTCCCAATGTGCTCAATTGGATTCAGGTCTGGGAACGGGCGGGCCAGTCCATAGCATCAATGCCTTCCTCTTGCAGGAACTGCTGACACACTCCAGCCACATGAGGTCTAGCATTGTCTTGCATTAGGAGGAACCCAGGTGCAACCGCACCAGCATATGGTCTCACAAGGGTCTGAGGATCTCATCTTACTAATGCAGTTCAGTCGCTACCTCTGGCGACACATGGAGGCGTGTCGCCCCCCAAAGAAATCCACCCCCACCATGACTGGACCCACCGCCAAACCGGTCATGCTGGAGGATGTTGCAGGTAGCAGAACGTTCTCCACCGGCGTCTCCAGACTCTGTCACGTCTGTCACATGTGCTCATGTGCTCAGTGTGAACCTGCTTTCATCTGTGAAGAGCACAGGGCGCCATTGGCGAATTTGCCAATCTTGGTGTTCTCTGGCAAATGCCAACGTCCTGCACGTGTTTGGGCTGTAAGCACAACCCCCACCTGGTGGACGTCGGGCACTCATACCACCCTCATGGAGTCTGTTTCTGACCGTTTGAGCAGACACATGCACATTTGTGGCCTGCTGGAGTCATTTTGCAGGCTCTGGCAGTGCTCCACCTGCTCCTCCTTGCACAAAGCGGAGGTAGCGGTCCTGCTGCTGGGTTGTTGCCCTCCTCCACGTCTCCTGATGTACTGGCCTGTCTCCTGGTACGCCTCCATGCTCTGGACACTACGCTGACAGACACAGCAAACCTTCTTCCACAGCTCGCATTGATGTGCCATCCTGGATGAGCTGCACTACCTGAGCCACTTGTGTGGGTTGTAGACTCCGTCTCATGCTACCACTAGAGTGAAAGCACCGCCAGCATTCAAAAGTGACCAAAACATCAGCCAGGAAGCATAGGAACTGAGAAGTGGTTTAGTGGTCACCACCTGCAAACCACTCCTTTATTGGGGGTGTCTTGCTAATTGCCTATAATTTCCACCTGCACAACAGCATGTGAAATTTATTGTCAATCAGTGTTGCTTCCTAAGTGGACAGTTTGATTTCAAGAAGTGTGATTGACTTGGAGTTACATTGTGTTGTTAAGTGTTCCCTTTATTTTTTTGAGCAGTGTATATAAAAAAAAATCTCTGTTTTACATTGGCGCTTACTACAGTAATGTTTTGATTCCAAAACATCTTGTGATTTTGCAGAAATACTCATAATAAACATTGATAAAAGATGCAAGTGTTATTCACAGAATTAAAGATAAACTTATCCTCTATGCAACCGCTGTGTCAGATTTCAAAATAAACTTTACGGAAAAAAATAATCTGAGAACGGCGCTCAGAGCACAATCCAGCCAAAGAAATAGTCGCCATTTTGGCGTCAACAGAAGCTACAAAAACACTATAAATATGCACTTACCTTCGAATAACTTCATCAGAAGGCTCTCCCAGGATTCCAGCTCGACAATAAATGACTGATTTGTTCCATAAAGTTTCATAAAGCCTATCATTTAGCCACTTGTTGTTAGCATATTCAGCCCAGTAATCAATTTTCATACGACGAGCAAATCCTCCAGACAAAACTCAAAAAGTTCCGTTACAGGTCGTAGAAACAAGTCAAATGATGTATGCAATCCATATTTAGATGTGTTTAACATTAATCATCAATAAGGATCCAACCGGAGAATTTCATTGTCTGAAGAAAGAGCATTGGAACGAGAGCACTCTCTCTCTCGTGAGCGTGCAAAATGAGACTGAGAATATTCTGAAGACCACTCAGTAAAATAGCTCCTTATGAGCCCCTCCTTTATAGTAGAATCATATAACCAGAATCTAAAGACGGTGACATCTAGTGGAACCATAGGAAGTGTTTGCTCATCCATAACAAAAAGGGTATCATTTGCACTGTTTTGAAAATCGAGTTCTCACTTCCTGTTTGGATTTCTTCTCAGGTTTTTTGTCTGCCATATTTACAGACATAATTCAAACAATTTAGAAACTTCAGAGTGTTTTCTATACAATAGTAATAATAATAATATGCATTGTATACCTTCTGGACAGAGTAGGAGGAAAATTCCGTTTGGGCACGCAATTCGTTCAAAGTGGAAATCTGCCCCCTGTCCGATGAAGTTTTAAGTCTTTATTGAATAGTACCTATGATTGAGTGTAGTCTGGCCCAGAGTGTGAAGGTGAACGGAAAAGCACTGGAGCAACAAACCACCCTTGCTGTCTCTGCCTGGCCGGTTCCCCTCTCTCCACTGGGATTCTCTGCCTTAAACCCTATTACAGGGCTGAGTCACTGGCTTACTGGTGCTCTTCCATGCCATCCCTAGGAGGATGCTCACTTGACTGGATTGAGTCACTGACTTGGTATTCCTTCTGGGTTGGCGCCCCCTTGGGTTGTGCCGTGGCGGAGATCTTTGTGGGCTATATTCGGCCTTGTCTCAGGATGGTAAGTTTGTGGTTGAAGATGTCCCTCTAGTGTGGGGGCTGTGCTTTGGCAAAGTGGGTGGGGTTATATCTGCCTGTTTGGCCCTGTCCGGGGTGTCACGGATGGGCCACAGTGTCTCCTGACCCCTCCTCAGTATTTATCGCGCAGTAGTTTGTGTCGGGGGGCTAGGGTCAATCTGTTTATTCTGGAGTATTTCTCCTGTCTTATCCGGTTCGCTGTGTGAATTTAAGTATGCTCTCTCTAATTCTCTCTTTCTCTCTCTCGGAGGACCAAGCCCTAGACAATTGCCCAGGACTACCTGGCATGATGATTCCTTGCGTCCCCAGTCCACCTGGCGTGCTGATTCTCCAGTTTCAACTGTTCTTGCCTGCGCTATGGAACCCTGACCTGTTCACCGACGTGCTACCTGTCCCAGACCTGCTGTTTCAACTCTTTAGAGACAGCAGAGCGGTAGAGATACTCTCAATGATCGCTATGAAAAAACAACTGACACTTACTCCTGCAGGTGCTGACCTGTTGCACCCTCGACAACCACTTGTGATTATTATTATTTTACCATTGCTGTCATTTATAAACATCCTGGCCATGTTCTGTTATAAATCTCCACCCTGCACAGCCAGAAGAGGACTGGCCACCCCTCATAGCCTGGTTCTTCCTAGGTTTTGGCCTTTTCTAGGGAGGTTTTTCCTAGCCAACGTGCTTTACACCTTTATTGCTTGCTGTTTGGGTTTTTGGCTGAGTTTCTACACAGCACTTTGAGATATCAGCTGATTAAGAAGGGCTATATAAATACATTTGATTTAATGATTGGAGTTGCTGTGGAGAAGAATGATGGTCAAAGTTACAAGTAAAAAGTCAAAATAAACATAATAAAGGTACATTTGAATGACACTAAGTGCAGTGACATTTACAACTAATGCCGGTTTGCCTGAGGCTGATGCCGTGCAGGTGTTTGTACACATTCATATACCCACACTCTCATTCAAATAAACACATACAAGAACACACACATACTGTACATGTAATAGTGCCATACATGCACACAAATATAAACAGTTGGCATTGCTGTTATGATTTTAGTTGTCCTTGATGTCCTTTGTTTTAAAAGTATTTTGTTTCATTTCTTTTTTGCATTGTTGTTTGCTGTTTTCTTCTATCTTTTCCTTTTTTCTCTTTAGTTCATTCTCTTGGTGCATTGGGGGGTTCTTGGGGGTGAGGAATTAATTGTATTTTGTATTTTTCTTCCTGGGGGGACTGTGGGAGGGGTCTCGAATGGTTGAGGGACAACTATTGGGGAACTGTGGGGGGGATCTTGGAGGGTTCGGGTTCACGTTTTTTGGCCTGGTGGTAGATCGGTCAACATGCCCTTGAGTAGGGCATAGACCCTGGATGCTTCTGTGTGTCGCTCTGAATGGGAATCTGTTGGATGACTGGTATGATGTAGTTGTTGAGCGGCTTCACTGCAAGGATATTGTATGTTTCGAATATTCAACAAATAAATACAAAATATGTATTTTTAAAAAGACTCTTCCTAGAGCAGGCCGCCCGGCCAAACTGAGAAATCGGGGGAGAGGGGCCTTGGTCAGGGAGGTGACCAAGAACCCGATGGTCACGCTGACAGAAATCCAGAGTTCCTCTGTGGAGATGGGAGAACCTTCCAGAAGGAAACCATCTCTGTAGCACTCCACCAATCTGGCTTTTATGGTAGAGTGGCCAGACAGAAGCCACTCCCCAGGAAAAGGCACATGACAGCCCACTTGGAGTTTGCCAAAATGCACCTAAAGGACTTTCAGACCATGAGAAACAAAATTCTCTGGTCTGATGAAACCAAGATTGAACTCTTTGTGCTGAATACCAAGCGTCACGTCTGGAGCAAACCTGATACCACCACTATGGTGAAGCATGGTGGTGGCAGCATCATGCTGTGGGAATGTTTTTCAGGGGTAGGGACTGGGAGACTAGTCAGGTTCGAGGGAAAGATAAACGGAGCAATGTACAGAGAGATCCTTGATGAAAACCTGCTTCAGAGCACTCAGGACCTCAGACTGGGACGAAGGTTTACCTTCCAACAGGACAATGACCTGCACACAGCCAAGGCAACGCAGGAGTGGCTTCGGGACACGTCTCTAAATGTCCAGAGCCTGGAGTTGAACCTGATCGAACATCACCGGAGAGGCCTGAAAAAAACGCTCCCCGTCCAAATCAAAGCAAATCGTATTTGTCACATGCGACGAATACAACCTTACCGTGAAATGCTTACTTACAAGCGCTTAACCAACAATTCAGTTCAAGAAATAGAGTTAATAAAATATTTACTAAATAAACTAAAGTAAAATATAAAATAAAAAGTCACAATAAAATATCAATAACGAGGCAATATACAGGGCTTGAGAGCTTGAGAGGATCTGCAGAGAAAAATGTGAGAAACTCTCCAAATATAGGTGTGCCAAGCTTGTAGCATCATACCCAAAAAGACTCATTGCTTTAATCGCTGTCAAATGTGCCTCAAAGTACTGAGTAAAGGGTCTGAATACTTATGTAAATGTAATATTTAAGTTTTTTTTATTTTTATATAAATTTGCTTTGTCATTATGGGGTATTGGGTGTAGATTGATGAGGGGGGGAAAACTATTTAATCCATTTTAGAATAAGGCTGTGATGTTTTATTTATTTTTTATTTCACCTTTATTTAACCAGGTAGGCCAATTGAGAACAAGTTCTCATTTACAACTGCGACCTGGCCAAGATAAAGCAAAGCAGTGCGACAAAAACAACAACACATGGGATAAAAAAAAACGTACAGTCAATAACACAATAGAAAAATCTGTATACAGTGTGTGCAAGTTAAATAAGGAGGTAAGGCAATCAATAGGCCATAGTGGCGAAGTAATTAAAATGTAGCAATTAACCCTGGAGTGATAGATGTGCAGATGAGGATGTGCAAGTAGAAATACCGGTGTGCAAAAGAGCAGAAAAACTAAAACAAATATGGGATGAGGTAGGTAGTTGGTTGGATGGGTTATTTACAGATGGGCTGTGTACAGCTGCAGCAATCGGTAAGTTGCTCTGACAGCTGATGCTTATTAAAGTTAGAGAGGGAGATATAAGTCTCCAACTTCAGTGATTTTTTGCAATTCGTTCCAGTCATTGGCAGCAGAGAACTGGAAGGAAAGACGGCCAAATGTGGTGTTGGCTTTGGGGATGACCAGTGAAATATATCTGCTGGAGCGCGTGCTACGGGTGGATGATGCTATGGTGACCAGTGAGCTGAGATAAGGCGGAGCTTTACTGTCACGTTCCTGACCTGTTTTCCTTTGTCTTGTATTTATTTTAGTTGGTCAGGGCGTGAGTTGGGTGGGTTGGTCTATGGTTGATTTTCTATGTTGGGATTTGGTGTTCGGCCTGGTATGATTCTCAATCAGAGACAGCTCGTTGTCCCTGATTGAGAATCATACTTAGGCAGCCTGGGTTTCACTTGTGTTTTGGTGGGTGTTTGTTCCTGTGACTGTGTTTGGGCCACACAGGACTGTTTCGGGTTTGTCACGTTTGTTGGTTTTGTATTTTGAAGTGTTTTGTTGATTTTTCATTAAAATATGAACACTAACTACTCTGCATCTTGGTCCGATCCATGCTCCTCCTCGTAGAGGAGGAGAACGACTACGACAGCCATTACATTTACCTAGCAAAGTCTTATAGATACCTGGAGCCAGTGGGTTTGGCGACAAATATGTAGCGTGGACCAGCCAACGAGAGCATACAGGTCGCAGTGGTGGGTAGTATATGGGGCTTTGGTGACAAAATGGATGGCACTGTGATAGACTGCATCCAATTTGCTGAGTAGAGTGTTGGAGGCTATTTTGTAAATGACATTGCCGAAGTCAAGGATCGGTAGGATAGTCAGATTTACGAGGGTTTGTTTGGCAGCATGAGTGAAAGAGGCTTTGTTGCGAAATAGGAAGCAGATTCTAGATTTAATTTTGGATTGGAGATGCTTAATATGAGTCTGGAGATGCTTAATATGAGTCTGGAGGGAGAGTTTACAGTCTAGCCAGACACCTAAGTATTTATAGTTGTCCAAATATTCTAAGTCAGAACTGTCCAGAGTAGTGATGCTAGTCGGGCGGGCGGGTGCGGGCAGCGATCGGTTGAAGAGCATGCATTTCTTTTTTCTAGCATTTAAGAGCAGTTGGAGGCCACAGAATGATTGTTGTATGGCTCTTAAAGCTCTTTTGTAGGTTTGATAACACAGTGTCCAAGGGCCAGATGGATACAGAATGGCGTTGTCTGCGTAGAGGTGGATCAAAGAATCACCCGTAGCAAGAGCAACATCATTGATATATACAAAAAAAGAGTCAGCCCGAGAATTGAACCCTGTGGCACCCCCATAGAGACTGCCAGAGGTCCAGACAACAGGCACTCCGATTCGACACACTGAACTCTATCTGAGAAGTAGTTAGTGAACCAGGCGAGGCAGTCATTATAGAAACCAAGGCTGTTGAGTTTGCCGATAAGAACACGGTGATTGACAAAATGTGGAAAAAGTCAAAGATGATAACTTGTCAATGTGGGAGTTGATATGCCAAGACTCTCTCACCACTGCAAGCTGCTGTTGAGGGTTCAGAGACATAATTATGTTTTCTGTAGCACATACTGTATTCACTGAAATATTCCACCTACACATACTTTGAAACATTTATTTATTTTCCATGTCCTCCACAATGAACCTAGTGAACTTAACGAATCATTGCTCCTCTCCAGTACTGTGACTTCTGACACACAATACAGAACCTTTCAACTTTTTGTCATTTTTTCCTTCTAATTGAATTGTACTTGAGTGTATTAATATTTTTGTTAAACTGGTCTCTGAATCCTTAGGCAGTTCGTAGAGAGAGCATTTGTTTGAGAGTAAATTTGTCTTGACAGACTAATAGCTCAATAAGAACCATGTATACTACTAATACTGTATGTTTGTGTGGATGAATGTAAAACCCTTTCCCAAATCTTAATGCTATTGTACGTGTCATGAAAGATTACCAAAAATTACTTACCTTTCAAATTTGTTGAATGTGCTTGAATGCTCAGAAAGTTGGCCAGGTTGCTCTAACAAACACATTTGGGTAAGTATTATCTGAAAAGAGAGAGGAACCCGAGAGATGAATGTTATTTGATTAATAGTCATGTTCCCAGTGTACCCTTTGTCACCTTTAACAAGTTATAGATAAGAATCGGAATCTATTGGCATTTTCTAATAAAAATGCTAATTCCCACTGTATCAAGCTTGCACCTTTGTTGCTTTCAATGCTTCTAGGACAATAACCTTTAACCTTGTGTCCAGCCAAGTTTGTTTCGCAACTTATATCTTCTCTATCTCATCTGGTGTTTAAAAGTGAATGACCCATGTAGTTACAGGAAGTAGTTCCTTGGCAAAGTAAAGTCTCTTTTGGAAAAGGTCTGACAAAGCTTAACAAAGCTAGCCAACAGGAAACAAATGAGTAGTGTTTTTCCATTTGTATAGGCTACTCTACAATCTGAAGCTGTTCCTGTGTTGAATGGCTGTATTTGAATTTGAAAAGGCAAATGTTGGAACTTTCAAATACAAATGTACATCTATGTTTTAGTAGAATCTCTTATCCACAGTAATTAGGGTTAAATGCCTTGGTCAAAAGTACATCAACAGATTTTTCATCTAGTCGGCTCAGGGATTCGAACCAGCAACTTTTCAGTTACTGACCCAACACTCTTAACCACTAGGCTACTTATCAGTGGTGCTTCCTGCTGGTTGTCCATACTCTTTACATATTTGATAGAGCTCCTTGAAAATTTTCAGAGTTGATTATTCAGAACCTTTGGCGAAGCGCCATACTTTCCTTGGGAGAGACTCTACAATGACAGCCGTGCCCTTTCGCTAAGAAGGCAACATCAACTGCAAGTGATAGACAAAATTTATGAATTCTCAAGGGAATGACCATTGCAGTGTATGAATGAAATGACTTGGAAGCAGCCAGGTCAACATGAAGTGTTATTGTTCAAGCTAGGGGCAATTCCAGGGTAAAATGATGCTGAAAAAATCTAACAAACTATACATCTCTATGCACAAGGATTACTTTTAACAATGACCACGGAAAATGTTATAAAAACGCATTTACTTGAAGAACAGTGCAGATGCAAAGTTTGTTAATATCCGAATCACAGAACAAACAGCACAAACTGTAATTCTGTGACCAAACGTTCCATCTGCACTGTTCTTCAAGTAAATGTGTTTTTGTAAAATGTTAATTAGGAATGGTTAAAAGGAGTCCTTGTACATAGAGTTGTATGGTTTGTTTACCTTTGCAATCATTGGTTTTCGTTTGACATACATTTTAAAGTGAAAAGTCTGAGTCTCAGCATCATTCTGTGCAGATTGGCATTTATTGTCATGAATCTTGCCTGGAGGAAATTCTGTAGAGTGGTCACTAGCTGGCACAGCCAAAAAGTCATAAAATCTGATTTTAAACCTAACCTTAACCACACAGCTAACCTTTATGCCTAACCCTAACCTTAAATTAAGCAACAACAAAATATCCAGATTTTTTACAATATTGCCAATTTTGACATTGCAGCTGGCTCATCTAGCGGAAATCGCTCTGTTCTGCCTCCAGGGCAAGATGCATGACAATATACGTGAACTTTTTCATTATATTACCATGGAATTGACTCTACATTTCTCACGTTGATATGTTTACATCTCAATATGTCAGAATTAAGTTGCATGTTTACATTAAATTACAGGGTTTAGGATATGTATGAACACAAATCATGTCAAGACCAATTATGAAAAAACTGTACAGTAGGCCTGATGTTTGGTCACAATCATTTCATTAACACCACAGCTCAATCCACTACAACCGGCTATAGCGACACCGAATGGACATTGAATGACTTGTTAATATGTTTAGAAGCTTCGCTGAATGGTGGTTCAAAACAGATCCTTTGTTTTTGTTCTGCTCTTTAGCACAGGGCCATCCAGGAGCACAGTTCCACATTCATTAGAATTAATTGCAGTTGCATATTGTTTGTGCACAAATGAGCATAAATTAATCACCCATTTGTCTCCACCCCCCACCAGGTGTCTCCTATTTTCCCCCATTATCCCCTGTGTATTTTGGAAGACACTAGGAGTTACTGCATAACCCTGTGGAGGGACTCCATGCCTTGGAGGAATGCCATGACCATGCATTCAATGCATTGTTGGAACAATTCCGCGGACTATCTACTAGGTAGCAAGCCACAACAGTAATCTTCAAGACTCCCAGTAACCCTGCTTCCAGCGGCTCGGAAGTTACTTCGGCTGCGTCAAGACTCCAGTAGAGTGGAAGACTACGCGGTAGATTTTCGCATGTTAACCGCCGAGAGTGCCTGGAACCCGGAGTCCCTGTTCGACACCTTCCTTCACGGATTACCAGAGGGAATTAAAGATGAGCTTGCAGCCAGGGAGCTGCCCATGGACCTCGACTCCCGCATAGCCTTGACCATAAGGATCGATGGACGGTTACAGGAACGTAGCAGGGAGAGGTCTGTTCCCAGCCACACACGCTCGTCCACGGGTTCCTCCTCACTTCCGAAGAATCCCGGAAGTCCCCGATGCCTGCATTCATGAGAGAATCCGATGTCATCCGAGTTCCCTCAGGAATCATCGAGGACTGTTGACTCGACTCCTCCAGAGCCCATGCAACTGGGCAGGGCTAGAATGTCTCCTGAGGAACGTTTACACAGACTGAGCTCCAAAAGTTGTCTGTATTGTGGTACTTCAGAACATTACATATTCACCTGTCCAGTAAAAGACCAGGCTTATCAGTCGGTATGAGTACACTGGTGGGCCATACAGAGGGTCTCCCATTACTCACACTCCTCTCCGTGCTATACTGCTGTGGGGTGACTGGTCATGGACTCTGGGGCCGACGGGAGCTTGATGGACACTACCCTGGTGTCAGAGATGGGCATCTCCACACACCCTCTCTCCATTCCCATGGACGCCAGAACATTGGACGGATGCTTTATTGGCAGAGTCGCTCACTGTACGGTTCGCATCAACCTGCGAGTGTCAGGTAACCACAGTCCATGCAGTTTCTGCTCATTCAGTCTCCTCATATATCCATGGTTTTGGGATTGTCATGGCCCCAGAGGCACAACCCACTGATCGACTGGGTTACGGAATCTATCCTGGGTTGGAGCCCGTTTTGTCATGCACATTGTCTCAAGGTGGTGCAGCCTGCCCCTGGGCATCCTCCTGCGGGCTTGGGAAAAGCCTCAGATCTCTCAGCCGTTCCCGCAGAGTACCAGGACCTCTGGGAGGTTTTCAACAAGGCCCGCTCCACATCTCTTCCTCCGCATCGACCCTACGACCGCGCCATTGACCTCCTCCCGGGAACTACACCACC
Source organism: Salvelinus sp. IW2-2015 (assembly GCF_002910315.2). Lineage (NCBI taxonomy): Eukaryota > Metazoa > Chordata > Actinopteri > Salmoniformes > Salmonidae > Salvelinus > Salvelinus sp. IW2-2015. The sequence goes on from NC_036842.1 coordinate 18,773,598, forward strand.
TCGGTGGTGGCTTTATTCCCTGTCTGGTCCAGGGACCAAGATCATGGAAGGTTACATTGAGGACTCTCTGGCTGCAGGGTTCATTTGTCAGTTCCGCTTCCTTGCTGCCTGTGTATCGACTACTAGGGCCTTACGTTACCCTCTACCACTCCTCTCCTCGGCTTTCGAGCCTCTCCAGGGGGCGACCAATTTCTCAAAGTTGGACCTTCGGAATGCCTACCATCTAGTTCGGATACAGGAAGGAGACGAATGGAAGACAGTCTTTAACATGGCTAGCATGCACTATGAGTACCTGGCTATGCCATTCGGACTGACCAACGCTCCCGCAGTGTTCCAGGCCGTGGTCAATGACGTGCTCCGTGTTGAACTGGCTCGTCTTTGTCTACTTTGATAAAAGTAACAAATAATTATAATGCCAAGAGTGTGCAAAGCTGTCATCAAAGCAAAGGGTGGCTACTTTGAAGAATCTCAAATAAAAAATATATTTTGATTAGTTTAACACATTTTTGGTTACTACATAATTCTATATATGTGTTATTTCATAGTTTTGATGTCTTCACTATTATTCTACAATGTAGAAAATAGTAAAACTAAAGAAAAATCCTTGAGTAGAAAATGAGTAGGTGTTCTAAAACTGTTGACCGGTAGTGTAAATGAGATGTTTCTGTATTTCATTTTCAATAATTGTGCAAACATTTCTAACAACGTGTTTTCACTTTGTCATTATGGGCTATTGTGTGTAGAGATGTGAGACCTTTTTTATTTTATACTTTTTTAAATTCAGGCTGTAGCACAACAAAATATGGAATAACTCAAGGGGTATGACTACTTTATGAAGGCAATGTATCTACTGCTTGTATAGTTCCATCTGAGCCACTGGCTTACTTCCCATTCTTTGACTTTTATTTTTGGTTGAGTCGGAGACGAGAATCCAACATATAATTTGTTAACTTGTCGACAAGTTTTGTTATTGTTTGTCAACACACCAAATCTTTGAAGGAGATGTATTTTCTGCTTGGATAGTTCCATCTGTGCCACTGACTTAGTCTGGCTTTAATTGTAGTATGTCTACAAATTAATAATTGATATGTTGGATTCAGGTCTCAACCCCCAACACAATTCAACAACTAAATATCATACATTTGAAGTCAACCAGAGCTTGAAACCCTAAGCCTATTGTAATTTTTTATACTGTAACAATAGCTGTTGATGACTTTGCAAATGCTATATAGGCCTAAATAGCATCATTGATGATATACAGCATAAGTGATAAAGTACTGTATGGTCACATTTCATTTGCTCTGTTAACCCTTTGGAATGACTTCGATAGTAACAGTGAATATATTTCATTTTTAAGTGGAGATCTCTCAACAATCATTCTCATTATAGCACATTGGTAATAGTCAGTGAAAAATATCATAGATAAGCAGGGCTGGGATTAGATAAAACCCTTTATGGGAGACCAAAGGTTTGCTGTTGATACTGTAGATCGGTTCTCCAGTAGCATGTGCTACCCAGCTTTTTTTCTGACAGTGGATACATTGAAGATCTGATGTTGTTTAATTAAAAGGTAAGAATGAAACATTTTATGCAAGGTATGTCTATGTTAAAAATTGGTTACTATGATGGCATAATACTGTGGTTGAAATGTCACTTTCAAAACAACAGTTTGATGTCTTTTTTCAAATCCAATGTATTTTCCACTTAGATTCCACATTAAAATACATATTCTTTTTTTGATTCAACCAGTTTCTGCCCAGTGGGTAATATCGTGCACCGTAGTGCACACACTTGACCCTCTCCAAATCACCTACCGCCCTGACAGATCCACTGACGACGCATTTGCCATTGCACTGCACAGTGTCCTCACCCACTTGGATAAAAATACATGTGAGGATGCAGTTCATCGACTACAGCTCAGCCTTCAATACCATAGTACCCTCTAAGCCACTTGAATCATTCCCATGGGAATGGCGAGGCCCGCTACACTATGAAACCACACTCTATTACAGAGACTTTGATATTACCAGCCGCAATTGATTGCGGAAACAATGTGTGGGGAGGCACAGAAACTCACCTTTGTCAGATAACACTGTTAAACAAATAATTTATGTTATTGCTAGCAATCAAGAGGAAACTCTGTCAGAACAACTCAAAATCTCCCCAGCTTATGCTCTCCAAATGGACGTTAGCTGTGAGGGCCGAGATGCCCAATCATTGACTTTTGTTCGCTATACATGTCGGGGGATGCTATTCACGAGGACATATTGTTCTGTCTCACGATTTCCAAGCATGAAACTGGATGTTCAGTGTGCTGCGTGGCTATATTGTCGAAAAACAGATACCATGGGATCGAATGGTGGGCTTTTGCACAGATGGGGCTCCATCTATGGCGGGACTGCAGTCAGGCTTCTGCACTCTAGTTATGAATGTGCTATATGGACGCATTGTATGATACACCTAGAGCAACTGACAGAAAAAGAGCTGAGCACAGAATTCAGAGATATACTGCAGCAGGTAACTTCGATTGTAAACTACATCAAACCACAACCACTGCCAGCAACGCCTGTTCGCAAAACTATGTGGACATATGGAATCACATCATGACAATGTTCTATTTCACACCGAGGCTTGGTTGTTATCTAGGGAGAGTGTTGGAAAGATTTTTCGCCTTGAGAGAGGAACTACTGTCATTCACAATAGATGTAAAAAAAGAAACAGACTTGGTTGACTTGTGTAATGAAAGAAAATGTGTCTCCTTGCCTACTGTATGTAACAGACATCAAAAACATTCTCCAGATGAGTGACTGTATCAGTAGATTCAGAGGAAAGAATTATTTCAAAAGCCAACCATGACCCTTCCCTCGGCTGCGCATGTTTCTAAGAACAAACAGCATCAGGAAGTGTCCCACACAAGTGATGACTGCTCACCTTCAACGCTTGGAACAGCAATTTTGTACCTACTTCTCAATCCGTTTGACTGTGATCCTGGCTCAGTTGACATGCCGGTAACTGAAATCAAACAGCTGATCGAGCTGTCATATGACCAAATGCTGCAGACAACGTATTCACGGGTCACTACAGAGGCGTTTTGGTTCCTGACTCAAAGGGAATACCCTGCAATTTCCCTCTGAGCATTAAAACTCATGGTACCCTTTACCAGCTCATATCTGTATGAAGCTGGATACAGGGCTCTCATCTGCATCAAAACCAAATATTGATCCAGGTTGGATGTGACAGCAGAGATGAGGTGTGTAATGTTGACCACGTCCCCTGACTTTGAGAAGCTCCGATGCAACATGCATCAAGCACACCCACCCATAAAAAAGTAAACATTGGCTGTTAATTAGATTTTTTTTTTTCACATGGTTGGGGTCGCGAGCATTTTCAGATATCAAAATGGGGTCATGGGCCAAAAACGGCCCTGGGACTAAAACGGCCCTGGGACTAAACTCCTCCGTATGCAACTGTGTCCTGGACTTCCTGATGGGCCGCCCCCAGCTGGTGAAGTTAGGCAACATGACCTCATCGACAATGATTCTTAACATGGGTCCCCACAAGGGAGTTCAGTCCCCTCCTGTACTCCATGTATAACCACGACTGCGTGGCCTCACACAATTCCAACTCAATCAAGTTCGCTGATGACACGACAGTAGTAGACCTGATTACCAACAACGACGAGACGGCCTACAGGGAGGAGGTAGGCACTCTGTAAGTGTGGTGCCAGTTAAACAACCTCTCCCTCCACGTCAGCAAAACAAAGGAGCTGATTGAGGACTTCAGGAGGAACCAGGCTGGGCACTCCCCCATCCTCATCAACGGGGCCGCCGTGGAGATGGTCAAAAAACTTCAAGTTCCTCGTCGTACACATTTCCGAGGAGTGGAGATTGTCCAACCACATGGACACCGTGGTGAAGAAGGCACAAAAACAACTCTTTAACCTCAGGATGCTGAACAAATTCAGTCTGTCCCCGAGGGTCCTCACTGTGTTCTACAGGACCACCATCAATAGCATACTGTTGGGCTACATCACAGTCTGGTACGGCACCTCCACCGCCGCATGGCGTTTACAGAGGACAGTAAGCTCAGCCAAGCGCACCATTGGGTGCACACTGCCTGCCCTCCAGGACACCTACAACACCTGTCGCAGGAAGGCCAAGAAGATCATCAGGGACCTCGCCACCCGAGTGATACTGTTTTCCCTGCTTCCATCTCTCAGATGTGGGCAATACAGGAGCATCATAGCAAAAACTGGAAGACTGGCCAATAGCTTCTACCCTCAGACCATCAGGCTGCTGAATAACTACCACTAGTAAGCTACCTGTCCCCCTGCCCCTCCCCCCTACTGCTCCCCTATGGACATTTTCTTCCCCCCACCTCAACAGACATTTACCCTGCCCCCACCCCAATGGACATTTATCATTGCTACAGTTAAAACATTTTATTATTACTTTTATTGTTTTTATTTCACTTTATCCTGCATTGTTGGAGCTCGGAGCTTAAGAGTGTCACTGTACCCTGTAATTACATCTGCAAGCCTGTACATGTGACTATTAAACTTCTGATCTAATCTTCTGATCATAAGTAAATGACACTTGCAATAAATGTATGCCTCATTATTTTCAAAGGACAATCTCATAATAACGTTGGTTTTTCTCGCTTTGGTGCAAATTTCACTCTTAGTACAAAACTCTAAATAGCGTAAAAAAAAAGCTGTTTCAAAACTAATTTTAAATTAACACATAGAATCATGCAGTCACTTTTTCACCTGACATAAATTAATCAGTGTTTCATCTAGAAATACATGTTTCACATAAAGTAACTGCCAATCAGAATACATTTTTCACCACAAAAAGGCTTTATTACAGACGTAAATACTCCTCAGTTTCATCAGCTGTCCAGGTGGCTGGTCTCAGACGATCCCGCAGGTGAAGAAGCCGGATGTGGAGGTCTTGGGCTGGCGTGGTTACATGTGGTCTGTGGTTGTGAGGCTGGTTGGACGTACTGCCAAATTCTCTAAAACGACTTTGGAGGCGGATTATGGTAAAGAAATGAACATTAAATTCTCTGGCAACAGCTCTGGTGGACATTCCTGCAGTCAGCATGCCAATTTTATGCTCCCTCAAAACTTGAGACATCTGTGGCATTGTGTTGTGTGACAAAACTGCACATTTTAGTGGCCTTTTATTGTCCCCAGCTCAAGGTGAACCTGTGTAATGATCATGCTGTTTAATCAGCTTCTTGATATGCCACACCTGTCAAGTGGATGGAATTTCTTGGCAAAGGATAAATGCTCACTAACAGGGATGTGCACCAAATTTGAGAGAAATAAGCGTGCGTATGGAACATTTCTGGGACCTTTTATTTCAGCTAATGAAACATGGAACCATTACTTTACATGTTGCGTTTATATTTTTGTTCAGTATAAGATCCTACATCTGTATGATTATCTTCTTTTGTTAAAATAAATTGTATTATTACTTAATCTGACTGTTGTTAATTGATGATCACTTAACCGTTTGGTAAAAAACATTTGATTTGACATGTTAACTGGTTTGTCTACTACAGATTCTGAGAACTACATAATGAAAACATATATATCTAAAGTAGAAACATAAAAAGTATGATATATACTTGAATGTTCTACTATGATACTATTTGACAAAAATCTACTATTGACAAGGTCATATGTAACTGTATGTAACAAATAAAATCAAAGTTTATTGGTCGCGTATACAAATTTGCAGATGTTACAGAAGGTGCAGCGAAATCCTTGTGTTTCTAGCTCCTTCAGTGCAGTAATACAATATCAATACAATACTAGTATGCAAATAATCCAGAATGTTCGAAACAAGAAATAAATGCATCCCCTGTACAGTAAACATGTATCCAAAATGAAGTTTCTGGGGTCTTTTTAATGGGGGGGGGTTAAACTGCTTTACTAAAATACCATAATATATGCCATTTACATAGCAGACACTTTTATCCCAAGTGACAACCGTCCACACATTTTGCTATGTGACCCCAGAAGGAATCGAACAGACAACTCTGGTGATGCTAGTACTGTTATGAAAAGCCACGTACTGGACCACCACAATACAATACTGTAAAATAAAATACATGATTACAATACAGGTAGAAGATGTATGATTGGCCTCCCCATGATTGTACTACCCTCCTTCAGGCCATGGATGAGGCATGAAATGATTTCAATCCAGACCTATGTCAGGCTTTGATTCGCCATGCCAAAAGGTTTTTCCACAGGTGCATGATCAATGAGGATATTTACTGCGATTTCGATGAGAACCTATGGCCATGCTGAAGACTGGCTTGATTCAAACTAGTGGCTGCTAAACAATGTTTCTTTAATTTCTTAAATTTAATTAAATTGTGAAAGACGTCTTCAATGATCACACATGGGATAGAAATTATGTACTTTTGATATTCAGCATAATGTACTGTAACAGCATACTACATTCAAAGGGCAATTTTGAAACGTATCTTACATTTTTTGATAAGGTATTAATTGCTTTTTAACAGAACAAAATTGAGAAGATATAATTATGTTGTGTTTTGGTGATTAAAGCAATGTACTAATTATATTTCACATAAAACTTATATTTTGGATCAATGGGTGTGTGGTGAAAGATGTCCATAAACTAAATGAATGCACAATGAAAGGATTTGAATGGTAGGACTGGCTGCATTACACGTGTTAGCAGTTTGTACGAAGAGTTTTTAAAATTCATCACATACTTGTGAAAATAGTACCAAAGCGATTGACAAAAACTGTATGACCACAAGATATAACTATAGGTTTCTGAGTAGAGTGAAATGAACATGAACAGCCAATGTCCTGCAGCCTTGAGAAACTCTTCCTATTACCTCACAATGACAGAATACCATCCCTGATTCATTAACAACGATTATATAACTTTGGTATCAGCTGATTGGCAACCTCAGTCAACAACTGTCGGTATCTCAGTTTCTTCAGATTATCCTAAAGACCACACGGACAGCTCATGCTGATCAGTGCCAGCACGCCCTCAAATGACAAGATTAAACATAATTACACAGGAAGTCATTTCCCTACTGCAGCTTTTGGAGAAGAGAAAGACTGAGTCGTTGAGTGATTTGGAACTGTGGGGCCCTGTGTGTGCAGATATGAAATGAATAATTGACACATTCGGAAAGTCGCTCAGAATGCCTGGCACGGAGGGGCAGGCACGGAGCAGCGAGAGAGGGTGAGCGGGATTTCAGCTCGACGGCCCCAGATATGGAGATCAAAGGTGTCTCTCATGCAGATCAGCCGGACCCACAATCATGTATTATTAATTAAAGCCGGGGCCATTTATACAGTAACATCCCTAGTCCGAACCTCTTTGCCCCCGCTGGCCCTGCTGGCGGCCGCCGCCCCGCTTTGATTACCGGGGGACATTCAGGGCAGCTAATATGTCTTTGGAGGACCTAATTTTCCTCATTTGGATATCCCCATTACCTGAGAAGAACTTGTAAATGGATCCTACCACCTGTCAATTTAGATAGCTGGCATCTGTTTTGTGAGAGGGAACAAGTCAATTGATAAGCAGTGGGGAATGGTGCTGAAACGTCCCTCTAGTGCAGTGTAATTACCTGGCACACTGTAGTAGGAAATGGTATAGTATCTGTTCTATTGCCATGATTTCAGGGACACCGTAGCAGTGGTGAGCATCAAGACCAATAGACAGTATTAGACCAATAGACCAATAGACAACAGACAGTATTTAACCACTATTACAACATAAAAAAAACATTTCCTAGGTCTTTGAATAATAATTATGTGCAGTTTACTTTACAGGAGCCTCTCTCTTCCTCTCTCTCTTTCTCTCCCTCTCTCTCCCACACACACACATGCACTCATGCTTTCTCTCACTCTCTAAGATTCAGAGAAGCTTAATGAATGGAAAGGCCACTGTTGCTAAAGCCAAGTGAGATAATGACATCGACAATAACAATAAAACATTTTATAAATCATAATAATACATAGTAATGGTCATTAGAGAAAGTACATATACCTGGCTGTATTGATGACAGCAGTTCACACCATACGGAGCTGTGGTGTTTTCATCGATGCATACTCGCCTCGCCAGCTTAGAGAGACACTTCAATGAATGAGGTCACCAGAAGTGGGGACATCCAAAGATAGCAATCTCAACGCCACCTGAGAAGACGATGAGTGTACGCTGTGGTGTGTGTATGTGTGTGTGGATGTGTTTAACTATACTTGTGGGGACCAGAATAGTAAATTAACAAAAATTTGACCAACTGGGGACATTTTGTTTGTCCTTTCAAGGTCAAATGCTATTTCTAGGGGGTTTAGGTTTAAGGTTAGAATTAGGTTTAGAGTTAAGAGCTAGGGTTAGTTTTAGCGTTAGGAGCTAGGGTTAGATTTAGGGTTATAAGGTTTGGATTAAGGTTAGGGTTAGAGTAAGGGTAAGGCTAAATATAATTTGGAAAGGGACTGAATTGTCCCCCCCCACAAGGTTAGATGTACAAGACTGTGTGTGTGTGTGTGTGTGTGTGCGCGTCTGCATGCCTGTGTGTGTGTGCTGATGCGCTTCGGAGTGGGTGTTACCAAGTAAAATGTTTGTGGCCATTTGCCTAAATGTAATTTTAACTGTTTCTAAGGTTTTTTGAAACAGTTGTATTTAAAACACAAACCTCTTAGGCAGGTTTGCCACCAATTATTCTCTATGCTAATTAACTAGTAAACATTTGTTATTTTTCAGTTGTGTATAATTTGCTTAATAACTCAATGTTATATGAACAACTAAATTCACCTTATCTGGTGTTAGAACGATCAACACTCACTGTGGCCAAATAAGGACATGCATGGCAGTATAACAATCTCAGATAGTCTCTCCCGAGATTTGACCTCACAACTGCAATTCCTTTCACTTGACACAATTGCCACAACTCAACTGACAAAACAGCTGTATCACAGGGCCAGGATTTTTTCTTGACCAGGAAACACTCTTGGCCCAATCAGGGAATGTCTTGGTCTCTTCCACTACTTCTTTATATGGTACATGTCTTTGTTAACATTCTGAACTAAAGGCATACACTGATCCATCAAGCACACATAACCCACTTCACAAAGTGTCTTTGTTTATTAAATGAGCTTCTTAAATATGTATCAACTCATTATGTGGGATACTTTCTCCATCTGATGGCACTCTTCCACGCTGTGTGAAAAACAGTATGACACACCATTGAAGAAGTGTGGTGAAAGGCATGCAAATCGCAATTTGAGAGATTGTTATCAAATCACACTGGTGGCTTTCCAAACAGTCCAATATTGCTCTAAAGAAGACAGGTCCACCAGAAGTAAGTGCTTTATGTTGATTACAAATTGAGTAGATTGACTTGCGAGCCAAGCATGGATAATTATTTTCCTGGTCTGTGTGCTGCTTGCATTCAGCTTGTTCAGGCAATTGGTAACTCCAGTGCCGCAGACTGCAGAGCAAGGCAATAGACTATATCACACAGTCTAGCTCTTTTATCCCTGAGTGTCATTATTAAGTGTTGCCTCAATCCCCTTTCCAGACTTGCTATTGTAATCATCAATATTTTCCTTTTAGTTTTATATTACAGTCTGTTTGACATTTTACCTCTGTATTAGAGATGAGGAGAGTATCTACGTCATGTCATCACATCAGATGGAAACAATTCTGATCCGGTTCGCTTTAATAACAGAGTGAGTGAGAGAGAGATCGAGAGAGAGAGAAAGAAATGTTCTAAGAATCAATGTTGTGCTCTTTTCCTGGGACTCTGGGGGGCTCAAGACAATTTCAGAGGGTTTCAGCCCAGTGCAGGCCATTGTAGTCGATGAGTAACATCCTTCACCAAAGAAATGAATACAATTTCTTCAGCCAAGGTGTCTTGAGATTTATAAAATACTTGTCCTCTCGCTCTTTCGATGTGGTCTTGTGATCATAGCATTATGTCTTGGTGTGTTTTACAGTATTAGACCAATCCCCCACAGTTAGCCGTCTCTGCCAAAGACGTGGCAGGGAATGTCTAGTGTGCTCTCATTAGGTGTGCTTGCTGAAGGCAAAGCACAACTTTAGATTTCTTACATACTCTAATTATTAGGTGTGCTTGCTGAAGGCAAAGCAAAGCAGAACTCCAGATAGTCAAATTAATATTTTATTTCTTTAGCCCACTCTAGAGCTTATACAATTTTAGCTAATAACACAAAAGAAACATCCAAATGTCCAAACTGCCCCAACTCGGGTTGCTTGAGAAAATATTTTTTAATAGCTTTTATACTTTTTGAATTCTAATAATATTTTAAATGAGCTCCCAATGCATTTCAATGGCAAAAAAAGGCCAAACCAACATTGATAAGTTCAGACTGGCCCAACTTCGATTTCTTGTCAAAGGATATTTTATACTATGTAAGCATTTGGAACTATAACCGTTTTAAATTTGCATAAATTAGCATAATGTAACCCAGCAACAGTAACTCATGAACAGCTCAAGCTGGAGACACCAAACCACCTTTATCATGTTCAGGTTATTCTAACTTCAAATTCTTAAACATGTATCAACTACAACTATATTCATCTTCATAAATTAGCATATGTCATGACTTTCCCTCCTGGGTGAGGATCAAAGAGAGCCCCCCCCCCTGTGCACTGTGGTAAGGAGAAGTCAAAAATCCTTTGTGTGTAGAGAGAGACTCTTGCAAAATCTTCAAACATCAAAAGATTGGACATTGGAACATCAGTTTTCAAATCCAAATATATGGAATGGTTGGTGGGTATCCAAACAATCAATCCTGTCAAAAGTGTTTTGTTTTGTGATATCATTAAGGACGGTATAACTAAAAAACTGTAACTATACAAATGTATACGTCCCAGTTATTAGATTTACATCTAAATGTTATAAAACTTATATGATTAGTATAACACTATTTGTGAGTAGATGAAATGTGATTTTAACCTTCTAAATTAGATAATTGTTTTTCATATAGACTTTTGCCAAGTCAGTGAACATGCCCATGTGAGCACAGACATTGTGGTAACGTGATGGAACCGCCCTCCAAGGCGAGTGCTTTAAAGGACTCGCTGAAGAATTAACATATTAGACCAGTATAAGTGCAGCGCGAGCTGAATACGTTGAAATGGTTGCAATTTAAATAGAGACCAGCGTGACCAACAGCGTGAGCTGAATGTTATGAAATGGTTAGAAATTTTCAACACGAGTGAAGAAGATAAAGACTACATTGGAACATTCAGTCTGCAACTGTACTGCAAAAGTACTTTAGTCTAGTAAACTCAACCAAAGACCACCGCGTGTGTAACATTTGAGAGGATCTACAATGTTTTGGGGGAAAAAATAAATATTCCATTGAGACCCAACATTGTCTCACATTTGTAACAAGTGGTTACTCTTCTGATATCCAGCCAATGCAAACTGATTGGATATCATTGTCTCATTCAATGGAAGGAAGTTAAATTGCAATACAAATATTTTCAGGTGGATCTTGATTGGTTTCTACAAATGAGACAATTCTAACTTTTTCACATTAACCTAGATACAACGCTTTCAGGTAAATAAAAGTTTAATTCCCAAATAGCCTATATAGGTATGATTGATCATTAATATTGATTAATCAATAAAATTTGCTTTTGCAAGCTCAAGTACTGATCCAGTATTGATGGTTCATTGATGTCTTTAACTTCTTTGGTATAGGGGGCAGCATTTTCACTTTTGGATGAATTTCGTGCCCATAGGGAACTGCCTCCTACTCTGTCCCATATGCTAATATATGCATAGTATTATTACTATTGGATAGAAAACACTCTGAAGTTTCTAAAACTGTTTGAATGATGTCTGTGAGTATAACAGAACTCATATGGCAGGCAAAAACCTGAGAAAAAATCCAAACAGGAAGTGAAAAATCTGAGAGTTGTCATTGTTAAAGTCATCGCCTATTCAATTCCCTGTAATATATGGATCTGTTGCAATTCATACGCCTTCCACTAGATGTCAACAGTCAGTAGAATGTGGAATGAAGCTTATGCTGTGTTGTGGGACCGGATGGGAGGGGAATGAGTCAGTGGTCTGGCAGATTGCCAGTTCTTGGCCGCGCGCTTTCCTCATTATATCGTATTGCGTTCCATTACTTATAGAGACTGAAAAGAATTCTCTGGTTGGAACCTTATTGGATATAAATGATAACAACATCCTGAAGATTGATTCCAGTTTATTCGACCTGGAATATAACTTTTTGAAGTTTTCGTCCGACGTTTGCCTGCATCTGTGCGAGCGTTTGGACACGTGCACTACACATGCTAGCAAAATTAGCTAATTGGACATAAGTAATGGACATTATCGAACAAAACAACGATTCTCCAATCCTAGAGATGTTAAATAGATTAAAATCATCTTTGCAGCTTTCACCAACTCAAAACCCAAACTTTGAAATCTAAAAATATATATATATAATGTTCAAGCTATCAGAGGGGTTGGTCCCCAGTCCCCCGCAATTAGTGAACCCTCACCCAAAAAAAGGATTGATCACTGACCTCAGCAGCAATACAACCCCTAACAACCCCTATGCCATTAGCAGAAAAACTTGCAGAAATTGCGACAAACGCTCTCCAAAATCAACCGTTGGGCACAAGCCTTGTAAAGTTTCTCTGCAGTTTAACCCTGATGTATCACCATCAGAGATTGGCATCGGTCCCGTACCGCAGTGCTCAGCAGAAGCACGAGCAAGAAATGGTTGAAATGAAGGGACAGGTGGAAAGATCCGGGAAACTAATGACAAAAGCAGAACATTTTACCAGTCTGCTAGCCGAGGAACTGAGTTTGAAAATGGAACATTGAAAAGTATTTGCTAAAGCTTATGACGATGAACAAGCACAAACTCTTTTAAAAAAATGTCTACAGGAACAACTCTATTTAGCCAATAAGATGAAGTCCACGCCAAACTAGATAAATCTGTCGAGTTATCTACAAACAGGAGCGCGCAATGTGATAACATGCATGCAATTTTGATGAACATTACTCAAAGCAATAAGGTTCTAGTCCAAATGCTTCAGACCAAAGATGATCAGTTAATGAACATGTCTAAGTTGGATGACACATCAGCAGAACTCATTGAAGTCGCTGACCAAATGAATAATGATGAAGATGGAAATATTGTTTTCTAAGCAAGTGGAGGAAATCTCATCACTGAATCTCTCGCTCCATACTCAAGACCTCTACCTGCAAACCATGACAGATAAGTATGAGGCTGAACGGCGCAAGGGCGACACTCACGTGTCTAAAATCAGTACTCTATGCACCCAAGTGGACTCTGCTATGCATTAGAATACCACCCGCAAAAATTCCAGAACAGTCACGCGCTACAGCGTGACTACCCAATTAAGCAACCGGAGCTACATACACAAAGGAGTGAAGATGAAAGAAGGTTTCAGACTTTGCCTCTCTCAAGTGTCCCTCAGTTTTCTCCTCTTGGCCATTCAGGCCAGAGTAATATGGCGCCTCCTAGCCAACAAAGCCAAACCTTGGCTTCTCCTCTTGGCCTTTCGGCAACAAATTTCCCCACAGGATGAAGCCAACCCTCTCCGCCGACTTGGCACGGAACGCCTTGACAAACTCGTCAAAAACTTCAGTGGTTCTGTGAAGAAATGTTTCTGTCGAACATGTATCCCACCTTCTTTACCTACTTGGGCCCTACAGCCCACGTTTGCTTGCCTATCTTACAACTCAGAGAGCTTGCATGCACCAAAAAATATGCAAAGCTAAGAGCCCTGATATCTCAGTTTTAAAGTTTGACCAGGAGCACTCACTCCAGTTAGAGGGTGCATTATCAGGTATTGGAGCATTGAGAGATGACACACAACAATGGTTTCTACCACAAAACCACGATACCAATACTCACTGTGGTCGAAATAACTGTAAAGTATGTCACCATCGAAATGACTACCACTACAGTCGGCCTGATCGCTACGTTCCTGCACCCAACCCAAACAAAGTGTCAGAGCACAAGGGTAACAAAGGATTCAAGGACAATCTAAACGTACACCAATGTTCTCTGGAAGTTCTCCTACGTATAGAACTAAAGTGATAAAAATGTAAGAAAAGGGAAAAAGATAAGTCACTAGGACTAGACGTGGAATTGCTGGACAACAGGACTAACACCCTTAACAAGGATGTTAACAATCAAATTACTCCTGCTCTCACTCAAGACCCTATCCAAGGCCCGCTCGATCAAGAAACAAGCCCACAGACTTTGTCTATACACTCTGATACAAAAGTTGTGAAGAAAAAGGTGAAAAGCTTCGCAAAAGCTAAGTCCACTCAAAACCCGACAAGTCGATCTGCTTTCACCATGATCAGAAACAACACATCACGTTGTTGCGAACAACCACTCCACTTTGAGGGGAATATGTCCACTACACGCAACTCAGATGCCATACCTGGAAACGTCCCGGAGGACTGCTTAGCCTGTCCTGTGCTAATTGATTCGGGCTCGACAATATCGCTCATCTCTAAAATGTTGTTCAATGATCTCAAAAGGGCTTTGAAGCCAACTAAACGTTGGTTAAAAAGGGAACGATGCAAGACTACATTTCAAGGTTTCATTCAAACTACCTCACCTGTCACATTGAGACTCATGCTGAATCTACACTTCCAGGACGTATCGCTTGTTCACCCTGTGTATGTTACCAGCCTCAAATCTGAAGCCCTGCTACTCAGAGCAGACATGGTGGATTGTTTACTCCCTCTGATGGATTGGAAAACCAACCAAGTATGGTCACAGGTCACAGTGCAGTGCAACTGTCAACTCCTAACGCTAGCTGCAACGCAGCCATCGATGAGGGGTATCTGTCGACAGCACCCCTCAGGAAAAAGACATTGAAACCTCTTGGTGCAGAATCCGATCCAAGGAGATATTACGATATCTCGACACATTCCAACAGAAAACCTGATTATTTTCATGATTTCGAGCCAGCAGTGGATGAGCAACACTGTATCTGAGATAAACTTCCGCAAGCACTGCAGCCGTCTCAGCAATAAATGCATCGACGTGCAGAGTGTACTCTGCTTCCGATTATACATTTTCTGCTTTGTGGAGGACTGTCACCCCTTACAATGACACTAATGGCGTCAGTCCCGCAACTGACCCAATGACTCCAACAGCCACTGAGCTTTTTGAAGCACAAACACCAGGAGATTTGATTGAAAGGTTACAGACAATCTAATAACAACGTGGCTGCTGACAACAAGTACAAAGGGTCCAATCAAATCAAGTTTATTTTATATAGCCCTTCGTACATCAGCTAATATCTCGAAGTGCTGTACAGAAACCCAGCCTAAAACCCCAAACAGCAAGCAATGCAGGATGTAGAAGCACGGTGGCTAGGAAAAACTCCCTAGAAAGGCCAAAACCTAGGAAGAAACCTAGAGAGGAACCAGGCTATGAGGGGTCCAGTCCTCTTCTGGCTGTGCCGGGTGGAGATTATAAGAGAACATGGCCAAGATGTTCAAATGTCATAAATGACCAGCATGGTCAAATAATAATCAGGAGTAAATGTTCAGTTGGCTTTTCATAGCCGATCATTAAGAGTATCTCTACCGCTCCAGCTGTCTCTAAAGAGTTGAAAACAGCAGGTCTGTGGACAGGTAGCACATCCGGTGACAGGCAGGGTTCCATAGCCGCAGGCAGAACAGTTGAAACTGGACCAGCAGCAAGTCCAGTTGGACTGGGACAGCAAGAGTATCATGCCGGTAGTCCTAGGCATGGCCTAGGGCTCAGGTCCTCCGAGAGAGAGGGAGAGAGAAGGAGAGAATAGAAGAGGCATACTAAATTCACACAGGACACCGGATAAGACAGGAGAAGTACTCCAGATATACCAACTGACCCCAGCCCCCCGACACAAACTACTTCAGCATAATACTGGAGGCTGAAGACAGGAGGGGGTCAGGAGACACTGTGGCCCATCCGATGATACCCCGGACAGGGCCAAACAGGAAGGATATAACCCCACCCACTTTGCCAAAGCACAGCCCCGCACCACTAGAGGATATCTTCAACCACCAACTTACAATCCTGAGACAAGGCCGAGTATAGCCCACAAAGATCTCCACCACAGCGCAAACCAAGGGGGGCACCAATCCAGACAGGAAGATCACGTCAGTAACTCAACCCACTCAAGTGACGCACCCCTCCTATGGACAGCATGAAAGAGCACCAGTAAGCCAGTGACTCAGCCCCTGTAATAGGGTTAGAGGCAGAGAATCCCAGTGGAGAGAGGGAACCGGCCAGGCAGAGACAGCAAGGGCGGTTCGTTGCTCCAGAGCCTTTCCGTTCACCTTCACACTCCTGGCCAGACTACACTCAATATATGACCACTGAGAAGAGATAAGTTTCAGTAAAGACTTAAAGGTTGAGACCGAGTCTGCGTCTCTCACATGGGTAGGCAGACCATTCCATAAAAATTGAGATCTATAGGAGAAAGCCCTGCCTCCAGCTGTTTGCTTAGAAATTCTAGGGACAATTAGGAGGCCTGCGTCTTGTGACCGTAGCGTACGTGTAGGTATGTACGGCAGGACCAACTCGGAAAGATAAGTGAGCAAGCACATGTAACGCTTTATAGGTAACAGTAAAACCTTGAAATCAGCCCTTCGCTTAACAGGAAGCAGTGTAGGGAAGCTAGCGCTGGAGTAATATGATCAAATTCTCTTGGTTCTAGTCAGGATTCTAGCAGCCGTATTTAGCACTGTAACTGAAGTTTATTTAGTGCTTTATCCGGTAGCCGGAAAGTAGAGCATTGCAGTAGTCTAACGAGAAGTAATAAAAGCATGGATTCATTTTCTGCATCATTTTTGGACAGAAAGTTTCTGATTTTGCAATGTTACGTAGAGGAAAAAAGCTGTCCTTGATATGTTCGTCAAAAGAGAGATCAGGGTCCACAGTAACGCCGAGGTCCTTCACAGTTTTATTTGAGACGAATTTACAACCATCAAGGTTAATTGTCAGATTTAACAGAAGATCTCTTTGTTTCTTGGGACCTAGAACAAGCATCTCTGTTTTGTCCGAGTTTAAAAGTAGAACGTTTTCAGCCATCCACTTCCTTATGTCTGAAACACAGGCTTCTAGCGAGGGCAGTTTTGGGGCTTCACCATGTTTCATTGAAATGTAAGCTGTGTGTCATCCGCATAGCAGTTGAAAGTTAACATTATTTTTCGAATGACACCCAAGAGGTAAAATATTATAGTGAAAACAATATGGTCTCCAAACGGAACCTTGAGGAACACCGAAATGTACAGTTGATTTGTCAGAGACAAACCATCCACAGAGACAACTGATATCTTTCCGACAGATAAGATCTAAACCAGCCAGAACTTGTCCGTGTAGACCAATTTGGGTTTCCAGTCTCTCCAAAAGAATGTGGTGATCGATGGTACAAAGGCAGAACTAAGGGCTAGTAGCACGAGGACCAGATGCAGAGTCTCGTCTGACCCACGTAAAGGTAATTTACCACCTTCACAAGTGCAGTCTCAGTGCTATGATGGGTCTAAACCAGACTGAAGCATTCGTTTACATTGTTTGTCTTCAGGAAAGAAGTGAGTTGCTGCGCACAGCTTTTTCAATTTTTTTGAGAGAAGGAAGATCTCGATATTGGCCGATAGTTTTTTATATTTCTGGTCAAGTTTGGCTTTTCAAGAGAGCTTTATTACTGCCACTTTTAGTGAGTTTGTACACATCCGGTGGATAGAGCCGTTATTAGTTCAACATAGGAGGCCAAGCGCATGAAGCAGCTCTTTCAGTAGTTTAGTTGGAATAGGATCCAGTTTGAGCTTGAAGGTTTAGAGCATGATTTATTTCATCATTGTGTCAGAGATATAGTACTAAAACACTGAGTGTCTCTCTTGATCCTAGGTCTGGCAGAGTTGTGCAGACTCAGGCAAGCAAGCTTTGAGGAATACGCAGATTAAAGAGGAGTCCGTAATTTGCTTTCTAATGATCATGATCTTTTCCTCAAAGAAGTTCATGAATTTATTACTACTGAAGTGAAAGCCATCCTCCACTTGGGGATGCTGCTTTTAGTTAGCTTTGCAACAGTATCAAAAAGAAATTTTGGATTGTTCTTATTTTCCTCAATTAAGTTGGAAAAGTAGGATGATCGAGCAGCAGTGAGGGCTCTTCGATACTGCACCGGTACTGTCTTCCAAGCTAGTCGGAAGACTTCCAGTTTGGTGTGCGGCCATTCCGTTCCAATTTTCTGGAAGCTTGCTTCAGAGCTCGGGTATTTTCTGTATACCAGGGAGCTAGTTTCTTATGACAAATGTTTTTCGTTTTAGGGGTGCAACTGCATCTTAGGGTATTTCGCAGGTTAAATTGAGTTCCTCAGTTAGGTGGTTAACTGATTTTTGTCCTCTGACGTCCTTGGGTAGGCAGAAGGAGTCTGGAAGGGATGATCTGTGTTCAATACCGGAGGAAAACAATGTGTAGCATTCTTTCTGGTCACGCTCCTCTAACAAACAGTACACTTCACTCGAGCCTCATTCTGAACATGGCTACTTCTTCATTTCTCAAAGGAAAAACCTCAACCAATTCCTAAAGACTGTTGACATCCAGTGGAAGCGATAGGAACTGCAGGAAGGTCCTTTAGAAATCTGGATTCCCAATAAAAGCACATTGAAAAGAGAGTGACCTCAAACAAAAAAAAATCTGAATGGTTTGTCCTCTGGGTTTTGCCTGCCAAATAGGTTATGTTATAGTCACAGACATGATTCAAACAGTTTTAGAAACTTCAGAGTGTTGTCTATGCAATACTAATAATAATATGCATAATATGCATTTGGGACTGAGTAGGAGGCAGTTTACTCTGGGCACGCTTTTAATCCAAACGTGAAAATGCTGCCCCCTATCCATAAGAAGTTTTAAATCAAATATAACTATATAATTTAGCATAAATCATCATAATATAACCCACCAACAATTACTCTTGAACCGTTCAAGCTAGAGACACCAAACCAACATTCACATATTCAGGCTATCCTAACTTCAAATGTTTTTAAACTTGAATCAACTATAATATAGAGTTGAAGTCGGAAGTTTACATACATCTTAGCCAAATACATTTAAACTCAGTTGTTCACAATTCCTGACATTTAATCCTAGTAAAAAATACCTGTCTTAGGACAGTTAGGATCACCACTTTATTTTAAGAATGTAAAATGTCAGAATAATAGTAGAGAGAATTATTTTATTTCAGCTTTTATTTCTTTCATCACATTCCCAGTGGGTCAGAAGTTTACATACACTCAATTAGCATTGCCTTTAAATTGTTTAACTTGGGTCAAATGTTTCGGGTAGCCTTCCACAAGCTTCCCACAATAAGTTGGGTGAATTTTGGCCCATTCCTCCTGACAGAGCTGGTGTAACTGAGTCAGGTTTTTAGGCCTCCTTGCTCACACACTCTTTTTCAGTTCAGCCCACACATTTTCTATGGGATTGAGGTCAGGGCTTTGTGATGGCCACTCCAATACCATGACTTTGTTGTCCTTAAGCCATTTTGCCACAACTTTCGAAGTATGCTTGCATGGGGGAAGTATGCTTGCATTTGGGAGAGCCATTTGCGACCAAGCTTTAACATTCAGACTGTTGTCTTGAGATGTTGATTCAATATATCCACATAATTTTCCTGCCTCATGATGCCATCTACTTTGTGAAGTGCACCAGTCCCTCCTGTAGCAAAGAACCCCCACAACATGATGCAACCATGTTTCACGGTTGGGATGGTTGGGATGGTGTTCTTCAGCTTGCAAGCCTCCCCCTTTTTCCTCCAAACATATGATGGTCATTATGGCCAAACAGTTCTATTTTTGTTTCGTCAGTCCAGAATACATTTCTCCAAAAAGCACAATCTTTGTCCCCATGTGCAGTTACAAACCGTAGTCTGGCTTTTTTATGACGGTTTTGGAGCAGTAGCTTCTTCCTTGCTGAGCGGCCATTCAGGTTATGTCGATATAGGACTCGTTTTACTGTGGAAATAGATACTTTTGTACCTGTTTCCTCCGGCATCTGCACACGGTCCTTTACTGTTGTTCTGGGATTGATTTGCATTTTTCACACCAAAGTACGTTCATCTCTAGGTTACAGAATGCATCTCCTTCCTGAGCGGTATGACGGCTGCGTGGTCCCATGGTGTTTATACTTGCGTACTATTGTTTGACCAGATGAACGTGGTTCCTTCAGTCGTTTGGAAATTGCTCCCAAGGATGAACCAGACCTTTGGAGGTCTACATTTTTTTTTCTGAGGTCTTGGCTGATTTCTTTTGATTTTCCCATGATGTCAAGCAAAGAGGCACTGATTTTGAAGGTAGGCCTTGAAATACATCCACAGGTACACCTCCAATTGACTCAAATAATGTCAATTAGCCTATCAGAAGCTTCTAAAGCCATGACATAATTTTCTGGAATTTTCCAAGCTGTTTAAAGGCACAGTCAACTTAGTGTATTTAAACTTCTGACCCACTGGAATTGTGACACAGTGAATTATAAGTGAAATAATCTGTCTGTAAACAATTGTTGGGAAAAATACTTGTGTCATGAACAAGGTAGATGTCCTAACCGACTTGCCAAAACTATAGTTTGTTAACAAGAAATTTGTGAAGTGGTTGAAAAACGAGTTTTAATGACTCCAACCTAAGTGTATGTAAACTTCTGACTTCAACTGTACCTTTGGAAATGTGTGCTCTGTCGCCATAGAGAATGTGAGGATCTATTTTCATCTTGTTATCCACTGATAAAGGATGTAGTACATGAGGAAACTGTCTTTGTGGTGGTGAATTACCTAAATTAATCCACATATTGTCAGGGTATACACTTATTGGTGCTGATGGAAAATCCTGGTGGCACCAATGCCAAGTAATCCATTTCCTTATTAATATGGTTATTTTGAAGCTTGGTGGTGTTACAGGATTACCACAAATTTGAGTTTTCTTTTGATTATCCAACCAGTTGACTAAGAAAATATAATTTTTATCTGTATTGTAGAGCATGTCTTCAATAAATGGCAAATTTACCCCTTCAGAAATCACACATTGGACTGTTACAGTATCAGCGGTGGCCTACTATGAGAGAGAGCAAAATGGTAATTACAATTTATACCACTTTACCAAAACAAAAAGGGCCTCAACTTATTTTCCCCTTGGTGTCTTCAGTGCTTTACACTGGCAAAATGTACAGGTGTACTCCTTTCATGCGTCGTTTATCAACTCTTATGAAGTTTAATTATTTACAGCAGTGAGAAAGTCAATATTTTCCTGGCTCCGCCATCTCTTCGTCCGGTGTGAATGGGCCTCTTGGGCTGTCCAGTGTTCCTGTCCTAACAACTCCAGGCAATGGGCATCCATCCTCTGGCAGGGCTCCTGTGCCAGCTGCCTTTGCCAGCTACCTTTGCCAACAGCTCGAGTGTCCTGTCCTCCTCCTCCGCTGGCTGCCTGGATAGTCAGTCTTCCGTTTTCTATCCCCTGTTGGGGAGTAAAAATGCACTTTTGCTTGGCAAATGTGTGTCTGTTTGGCACATGTACAGTGTGCGTCCTATTTCTCTTGGCGATATGTTGGCAAGGCACAATCCACACTCGAGCCTGGTCCTCCTACTCTTGATATGTTTCTTTAATAATAGATGAACAGCACTGCTCATGTTAGATAAAGAAAGGTAAAGATGCATGAAATGGGCAGCTGCAGTGTTTGTTGACTTATGATTGGTTAGCTTTTTCACAGTAAACACAGTTTAGTGTGTACAATTTTGTTGCATTTCATAAAAGAGTGAAAAACATTATTTACTCATTCCTTGGAGATTCCAGAAGCATCTGAAAGTACACAACATGACCAAAAGTATGTGGACACCTTCTCGTCGAACATCTCATTCCAAAATCATGGACATTAATGTGCAGTTGGTCCCTCCTTTGCTCGCAGTCTGCGTTCCAATTCATCCCAAAGGTGTACAATGTGGTTGAGGTCAGGGCTCTGTGCAGGCCAGTCAAGTTCTTCTACACCTATCACAACAAACCATTTCTGTAGTGACCTCACTTTGTGCACGTGGGCATTGTCATGCTGAAACAGGAAAGGGCCTTCCCCAAACTGTTGCCAGACAGTTGGAAGCACAGAATCCTCTACAATGTCATTGTATGCTATAGCCTTTATATTTCCCTTCACTGGAACTAAGGGGCCTAGCCCAAACCATGAAAAAACAGCCGTAGACCATTATTCCTCCTCCACCAAACTTTACAGTTGGCACTATGCATTGGGGCAGGTAGTGTTCTCCTGGCATCCACCAAACCCAGGTAGGTCCGACAGACAGCCAGATGGTGAAGCATGATTCATCACTCCAGAGAACGAGTTTACATTGCACTGCGAGCTTTACACCACTCCAACCGATGCTTGGCATTGCGCGTGGTGATCTTAGGCTTGAGTGAGGCTGCTTGGCCATGGAAACCCATTTGATGAAGCTCCCGACAAACTCTTCTTGTGCTGACATGGCTATTCATAGGCAGTTTGGAACTCGGTAGTGAGTGTTGCAACCAAGAACAGACGATTTTTACGAGCTACGCGCTTCAGCGGTCCCGTTCTATGAGCTTTTTTCTCCTAGCTGTTTCCCCTTCACAATAACAGCATTTACAGTTGACCGGGGCTGTTTGACAAATTTGTTGTGATAACTTGTTGGAAAGGTGGCATCCCATGACGTTGCCACATTGAAAGTCACTTAGCTCTCAGTAAGGCCATTCTACTGCCAATGTTTGTCTATGGATATTACATGGATGTGTGCTCGATTTTATACACCTGCCAGCAACGGGTGTGAATGAAATAGCCGAATCCTCTAATTGGAAGGGGTGTCCACATTTTATTTACTTTTTTCACCTTGATTTCATCACATACTTTTACATATATTGTACATGACTCACTGTCCTAACAGAATGTATGACAGGACGGGCCTATAAAGAAACAGAAGGATATCACTCCCTTCACAGAGACATTATACAGGACAGAAATACCTCCCTGCCACCAGAACCATACAGACCTTGGAGGAGACAGATTATGTACAAGTTAAATGAAGGCTGCTCTGACTTGGGTCCTACCGGCTAGTCGACATGTCTTTTTCCATAAATATGAACATTCCCAATTCGGCCTCCGACAGAGCCTATTGTATAAAAGCATTTCCAGTCTCCGCTGAATAATGAAAAAGGCCCAAACACCTGGGAGGATGTCATGTCAGTCTTGGTGGCCGACATTTTCAACTCACCCCAATTCCGGGGGATTGATCTCATATTCTGAGGAGTGCCACTCTCGCCCCTCTCCAACATCACCGCCAGTGCTATCCTCCTCAAAACGCACATTAGTCCATTCTCAAGCTGTGCATAAAAATCTCAGCGCTGATTTGGCAATCACCCGACAACAGCTGCACTCACCGCACAGCGCACCCAGATTCTGAGGAGAGGAATGAGTTCCTGTATTATATTTCTAATTGAAGCATTGGGTTTGGAATGTTGTGAGATGGTCATTCTTTTCTGCAGAGCGTGTGCATTAGGGTTAATCTATCCATTATTTATTTCACTATTGAAAGAAATGGCATGCTATCTGCTTCCTGAAGACTGTTGGAGTTCCTTCCAGTTCCCTTGAGCATCCCCTTCATGCTCCATTAGCCAGGTAATGTAAAAACATCACATACTGATGGAATGTTTAGCAGTGTATACCTGGCATTCGCATGAACTGCCGCTAACTGGTAGCATGTTATTAGCCGTTTCTGCAAAGCATTGCACCATGGATAGTGAAAATAAGCAAGCAGCTGCAGAACGATATTGATGTGTATAATTCAATATGAGAGTGGAGGAGGGGAAAGGAGGAACGGCTAGCTTATCAGGAACAAGTCGACAGGAGAGAAGCAACAGGGACGGAAAAGGACGCAAATCTTCAAACTCACTGAACCATATATTGCTTAAAACACAGTCTTACTGCAAAGATGCAGCTAATAATACATGTCACACGTGCCCAAGGATGCACCGCGATCCCCTGAGGATCCAGCACACAGCTGCCTCCACCTGCTGAGCAGCTTCTCCCTCAGCTCTGCTTTGTCTCCTTCACTGCGTAACCATACCTGTGAACACTAGAACATCCTGCAGGCTATAATTAGCTCCGTCACCCTGCACTCAAAGGCACGAAAAATGCTCAGAATGAAATTACTTTTTTTGCCCCTCTCTGTTTTTGTGATTTTTCAGAATTTGCTGCCTCTCTCTCTCACCCTTCATTTCTGTATGCCACTGAGGATAAATGTCTTCCAGTGATAAACAGTAAACACTAATGACAGCAATCATGAAAACACAGACCTGTTCCGTATTGAGAGGGTCACTCGACTTGCACCCTGGCAGATGGGCTGGAGTGAGAAGAGCTCAGCCTTATTAATGCAAAGGCAAGGCAGGGGTAGAAAAATAACAATTTATTACAACACATTGTGAGGCTGAACCAAATCCTGAAGGGAGACATCAAACCATATGCCTGATTTCCATTTAAGCAGTATGTCGGGTTGAACACATCTTAAAGGAGATCCCTGTAGTCTATCATAAAAGCAGAGGAACCGTTGTCTTTTGCATGGCTGTAGCTCATGGGTGTAGCCTAGCTCACACAACATTTTATAAACACAGGTTCAGATGAGAAAGGTGTCAGAAATAAGTGTTAGATGCAGCTGACGTGCTGCAGTTCTAATTTCTATGACCTTCATAGCAGCTAAACACAAGGGGCCACAGGGGCGTATCCTCTTGCCAACCAAGTACAAGAGCATTCTAAATCAGCCACTGAAATATGGATGTGTGGCCTTGAAGATACCGGCAACAGGTTCTCTCTCTATTTATAACAAAAGAACAAAGGATGAGGGAGGTGTTTTTGTAAAGTACAGTATCAAAGGCCATCCATACTGTAGATGAGTGACTGACTGACTGACTGGGAAGGTGCAGTCAGTAAGTACAATTGACTGTGACTCGTAAATTTTTTAAGTTTACCATCAAAATCAATGTTGTTCATTTCATTATCACTTTGCCAAAGACATTTGTTTCTTCACTCTTTACAAACTAATTTCAGAGTCTAAAGAAGACGATGGTTTCTGTTAGAGAGAAACACTGCTTCCTTTCTTGTGTTCCCCTCATAATGCCTGGTTCAACGTGAGCAATAACAGGCAAAGTATCACAAAGCAGATGTTGGGAGTCCTAATTCTGTTTTCTTCACGAGTGCAGAGGGAATTGGGAAGGCAGTCAGGCTGTTACTACAGATGAAACAGCTGTCCCTGCTCTCTGGCTCGCACCAAGAAATATTAGCCATTCATATATTGCACTCTTCTCCATAGGAGTCAGCCATTACCTCGATTTTGCTTCAGATTTACTCATAGATCCAACAAATTTTACCACCAACTCAGATCTGACTTAAATGAATCTCAAATCAATTCAAAGGATATGAAAGCCAATTTACTGTACAGGTAAAGTTCTAACAATACAATTCCGAGGGTGGGAATCACAGAAAGAAAGATTTGAAAAAGACCTGGTTCATCTGAAGATTATGTTTCCATGTTCATTGCAAGTGTGTTTGGTGTATGGATTGGTAGAGCGCTACATAATCACAGTACTGACGGAGTCAAGATGCTTCAATATTTGTATACTGGTCAATATAAAACCAGTGTTGAAAATATTAGAGTGCTGCATTTCTCAGGGTACCTACACTGACTTATTGAACTACCACTGTGCACAATCAGTCCCCCACTTGCTACTGAACAGCTGCAAGGATTCTCACTTGTAAACCCAATTGGCAGCTTGGGGTGTTGTGATGAGAAAGTCAATTCACTCCTTTCAATTAGCATCGTACAAGCAAAAGAAGAGGCATGTTACAGTGATCAGGTGTTTCTCTTTCTGCGTTTTGACTGGAAAATATTTTGCTGAATCCCGAGTCTCCATGGTAACATGGAGGAAAGGACATAGTGCTGGATTCAGTGGTGCTGTGAGACTTGAGCTTTTGGAAGTACTCCCTAAATGTCAAATAGAACATGAGGTTGCAAGCCTCGTCCACTTAACCATCTCAAACTGCAATCTGAAGTTGAACAAGAAATTTAAAAAAGTTCACAAAACAAATGTAATTGTCTTTTCTGTGTGATCTTCCAATTTGACTATTTCACATTGTCCATTTTCACTGGCACATATTGGTACAGTCAAATGCACATCATTTTTCACGGGGAGCTGAAATGTACAACTACATTATGGCATAAAAAATATATATGTATGGTCCTGTAATATGTGGTAGGCCTGACCCTATTCTCGGTGTCAGAGTTGTTTGAGTCGGACTAATCGAAGACCTTGTATAACAAAAGGAGCCCATTTCCGGGAGAGAGCACAGCTCAAATGGCCTTGAGCTTCCATAAGGAAGAGGACTTGAACCACAAAACACCCATGGCTATTGACTAGGCATATCCTTTAAAAAACTTGTTCTATAGATTACAAGGCAGGAAATCGTTGTGGATGTTTATCCCCACACTCTGTTGGCGATATTGCATTTCAATGATGACATTGGTTTTGCTAAACAAAACACTGTCCTCATAATCTCCCATTCGCAAAAAGTAATGAAAAGTAATAAGTATTGTGTAGTGTGCACTTCTAAAAAACACCTTAATAAAAACACATTCAAAACATGTGAGCAATATCTACAGTACAATCGGAAAGTATTCAGACCACTCGACTTTTTACACATTTTGTTACGTTATAGCCATATTCTAAAACGTATTAATTGCTGTTTTTCCTCATCAATCTACACACAATATCCCATAATGACAAAGCACTTTGTTGAAGCACCTGTGGAAGCGATTACAGCCTCGAATCTTCTTGGGTATGACGCTACAAGCTTGGCATATGGGGAGTTTCTGCCATTCTTCTCTGCAGATCCGCTCAAGCTCTGTCAGGATGGATGGGGAGTGGTGCTACACAGCTATTTTCAGGTCTCTCCAGAGATGTTAGATTGTGTTCAAGTCCGGGTTCTGGCTGGGCCACTCAAGGACATTCAGAGACTGGTCCCGAAGCCAGTCCTGCGTTGTCTTGGCTGTGTGCTTAGGGTCATTGTCCTGTTGGAAGGTGATTTCATCAGACCAGAGAATGTTATTTCTCATGGTCTGAGAGTCCTTTAGGTGCCTTTTGGCAAACTCCAAGTGGGCTGTCATGTGCCTTTTACTGAGGAATGGCTTCCGTCTGGCCACTCCACCATAAAAGCCTGATTGGTGGAGTGCTACAGAGATGGTTGTCCTTCTGGAAGGTTCTCCCATCTACACAGGGGAACTCTGGAGATCTGTCAGAGTGACCATCGGGTTCTTGGTCACCTCCCTGACCAAGGCTCTTCTCCCCCGATTGATCAGTTTGGCCGGGCGGCCAGCTCTAGGAAGAGTCTTGGTGGTTACAAACTTCTTCAATTTAAGAATGATGGAGGCCACTGTGTTCTTGGGGACCATCAATGCTACAGACATTTTTGGGACCCTTCCCCAGATCTGTGCCTCGACACAATCGGAGCTCTAGGGACAATTCCTTCGACCTCATGACATGCACTGTCAACTGTGGAACCTTATATAAACAGGTGTGTGCCTTTCCAAAGCATGTCCAATCAATTGAATTTACCACAGGTGGACTCCAATCAAGTTTTAGAAACATGTCAAGGATGGTCAATGGAAACAGGATGCACCTGAGCTCAATATCGAGTCTCAAAGCAAAGGGTCTGAATACTTATGTAAATAAGGTATTTCATGTTTTTTATTTGTAATACATTTGCAAAAACTTCTAAACCTGTTTTCGCTTTATCATTATGGTGTATTCTGTCTAGATTGATGAGGAAAAAAAATATTTGATCATTTTTAGAATAAGGCTGTAACGTAACAGAATGTGGAAAAAGTCAAGGTCTGAATACTTTCCAAATGCACTGTATATACTTCTTTCCCACCTCCATCTCAGTGACTATTAAAATTGAACGTCATTGTTTTTTGAGAAGTATATCCAGTATTCTCTGTTATATAAGGAAAGGTTTATAATCAAATCACCATTTGCTTTTCAATAACTGTGGATCTGATACATAAAAAATGTACCACTAGTAGTAAAGAAACACTATATCAAATATGTTCAACAAATAACAGCTGTGACTGGATAACAGCTGTGACTGGATCTATCAGTGACTACATTCATTTTCTATACTCTTATTGTGCCAAAGTTATCCCTGAGAATACAATGAAGGAGACAGATTGGGGGAGAGGGTGGAATTATGTTCATGTTCTGAGATTGTTATAGCCAAAATTATCATTGCATCCTGTAGATTTAATTTGTGGCCCTCTGTAGTCCATTTTCACTTCTGCTCATGATTGACATGTACCAGAACTTCTCTTGTAATCACATTTTACCAACAAGGCTATTTGTAATAATACAGGCATTTATTTGTTTCTCCTTATTCTTTCAATTACTATCTTAACTCCCAGACAATACAGGGCTGCCACTGAGTGATGTGACAGGGCCGG
Organism: Salvelinus sp. IW2-2015; assembly: GCF_002910315.2. NCBI lineage: Eukaryota > Metazoa > Chordata > Actinopteri > Salmoniformes > Salmonidae > Salvelinus > Salvelinus sp. IW2-2015. The sequence goes on from NC_036842.1 coordinate 18,802,187, forward strand.
CCATGGATTATATTAACAGCCGTCTGTAGATGCCACCGAGCTGTCACTTCACATCTCGTCCTACCAGCCAGCGGAGACAGTGCGCGGGGTAAAGGGACAGTGACAGAACCTCTGTCCCCGGAGCCAGTTGTCAATATTCCCCTGTCTGCTATGAATCAAAAGCCCATGTCAGCCCTCTCCTCTCCAATTCATCATGTGGAGAGATGGGGGCGACATGGTATGCTCATTAAAGGACAAGGCCCAGAGAGCACTGTTGTCTTACCGCCTTCAAAGATGAGCAGGACAACACATCCTAATGTTTCTGTGGAGATGCCTTACAGTAATAACAATGGGTGAGCAAGGGCAAGTTTAACCCCACATTACAGCTGCAGCAGATTTCAAGTCATTTAAGGGGTTGTGGTCAGAGAATGTCTACTCTTGTACTCTATTGGCCCTGCACCATGCGTAAATGCATTGATGGACGAGAGGATTCAAAATCCAACCTTTAGTCATAGCTTCAGGGTTGGGAGAACAGGGGCAATTAAACGTTATGATTTACAACATGTCTCCTCTTCTTCTGATTATAACTAATATTCTACTGGTGCAGACAAATGCATTTCTCTCTCATCCTTACTCTCAGGACAGTGCTGGCTATTGTGTTGGACACAGGCCTACAGTAGATGGCAGTTGTAAGGAGCACTGCCAGGGGAGTATTTAGTCATTTATTTAAGAGGTCTTGTCCCACCAGGACAAACCAAAGGGTCTTTCCCAATCAGAATTCAAGGCTTAATTAACTTACCTCCCTCCCATTGCTTCATCACTATTCTATTGCTGCTTGTTATTTTGTGTGTGAGGTCTTATACTTCTTACCGTAGAATACAATTACCTGCCAAATAGATTAACTTGAAGAAATTAAAAAAACAGTGTTAACAGTTATAAAAATCCTGCAGCTTGAGTTTGAAGAATAAGGGCTGTCATCCTATACAACTTTTTTTTTATCAAGGTAGATTCCCCCCTTCTCTTTTGAAGTGTTTCATGCTGCCTGTAATTGATTCCACTCCCTTCCGTCATGCTTTTTCCCACAATTTGCGGTTGCATTATACCGGGCTGAACTTTTTTGAACCCGCAGCATAATGGAAGAGCTGTAGGGCATGTGAAGTGAGCATTATCACCTTGGTCTTGCACATAATTCTGCTGGCACAGGAACATAGAGAAAGCGTTCCACTCAGCAGTAAGAATAGAGGTAGGGTGGGTATGAGAGAGGGAAAGGGCACCCATGATTCACTTCTGTAAGTCACACCAGATATGAGTAGCAACTCATTAGTTTTGTCTTTCACTGAACTGGTACCTTGCTTGGATATATATTTTTTTTTCTGACCCAGCCTTCTCCATCCATTCTGTGACGGAATCCATTTTCTATATCCTAGCCATTGATTGGTCTGCCACGGGAACAGAGGCGCTCTCTCCTGCAACGCTGGTTCATTCCCAACCTCTCAGCAGAAAGATGAATGCTGCTGCCGCCCTAGGTAGTCATGCATAATGGCTCTGGTAAAGGTGCTAGTAAGATATTAGATAATTACATTTTTAGCACTGAGCTTGGGGAATGTCAAAATGTCTGAGGCATGTTCGTAATTGTTAGTTTACATTACACCTGTAATATTACGCTTGCAAATGAGAGGAAATAAAACCTGTATGCTGTTGTTTGTTTATTTCTTCATTAAAAAAAAGAGTAGAGCCATGGTCTGTTTGTGCTAATGTTGCCTGACGTTAATACCAAACTTTTATGACAGCCTAAAATGTCTACCGCCACGGTAAAGTATTTGATATGTACATAAATAAGTAAATACTGTTGTTCTGTCATTGACTTTTTGTTTGGATACAGTGATATTTGGAAAATTAAAGAATTGTCTTGACAAGCAGTGCAACATTATGTTTCGTAAAAAAAAATATATATTTTTTTTGCATAAGTAAGAGCTGCCTTCTTGCGAACAATTATGGGGTTATTAAAAGAAATGTGGACATTCATACCATTTCACTGATCCCAAATTAATGATCCGTGAACATACACTGAGTATACAAAACATTAAGAACACTTGGTTTTTCCATGACATAGACTGACTGGGTGAATCCAGGTGAAAGCTATGATCCCTATTGATGTCACTTGTTAAATCCACTTCATTCGGTGTAGATGAAGGGGAGGAAACAGGTTAAAGAATGATTTTTAAGCCTTGAGACAATTGAGAGATGGATTGTGTGTGTGCGCCATTCAGAGGGTGAATGGGCAAGACAAAATATTTAAGTGTTTTTGATCGGAATAGGGTAGTCGGTGGTTTGTGTCAAGAAATGCAACACTGCAGAGTTTTTCACACTCAACAGTGTCCCGTGTGTATCAAGAATGGTCCACCACCCAAAGGAAATCCAGCCAACTTGACACAACTGTGAGAAGCATTGGAGTCAACATGGGCCAGCATCCCTGTGGAACGCTTTGACACCTTGTAGAGTCCATGCCCCACAAATTGAGGATGTTCTGGGGGCAAAGGTGTCCTAATGTTTAGAATACTCAGTGTATTTCAGATGCTTGAAGTAAGTCAGTAAAACTTGGTAAAATATCAGAGTATGTTACTCTCCTGAAGAATAGAGTGTGTGAATTAGCATGCCATTATGTTGTCATAGGTATTGTTTATTCCAGGGAATATAGGATGTTCCCAGTGCCTGGATTATAAACATTGATTCCCCACATGAATTTCTCCTGCCAAGCCATGAATAGCGCATTAATCAATTTATATACAGCTGGTTGAGAGAATACCAAGAGTGTGCAAAGCTGTCATCAAGGCAAAGGGTGGCTCCATTGAAGAATCTCAAATATATTTTGATTTGTTTCATACTTTTTTGGGTTACTAAATGATTCCATATGTGTTATTTCATAGTTGATGTCTTCAATATTATTCTACAATATAGAAAATAGTAAAAATAAAAAAATAACCTTGAATGTGTAGGTGTGTCCAAACTTTTGACAGGTACTGTATATAGTTCTCTCGGTTCGTTCTGTTACAATATCTTCACACTCCTCTTCGCAGCAAAATCAACACCAATGGTAACCCAGAAACAAACACAGGCCAGAGGGCTGCATTGCTTGCTCTTTGGGGTTTTAGGCTAGTATCTGTATAGCACTTGCACTGCTGTTGTAAAATGAGAGAGAGAGATTTCGTTGTACTGTGTCTGTGTTTGGCTGCATCAAAGTCCTTCTCCCCCACAGCACATCTCCCAGTGTGTTGGTGCTGTATGTGGCCTTGGAATGTTCCTTACTGACCTCCTCATTGTGGTGAAGCACAGCTGCCATTGTCTGGCTGGGAGTTTTACTGCTTCATCTGCATAGACCTCTGCTACCCCCTACAGGTCACTGTGTTCCCTTATCAGTCCAGTGTCTTATCGACGGAGGGTTAGTTATGTCTTCTCACAAACCCTCTTCCCCTGTTCACTGTTGCAAAAAAGAACATGTGAATGAAATAATTCATATTTGAATCTGTGCAAACTTTTTTTAATACACAGACTGATAAGAAAGATATTGGTTATTGCAGAATGATACCTGCTTGTCACATGCTGTAAAACGTGGAACGGCTCTGTCATTCAACTGATTGGTATGATCGAAAATGTCGCTTTGGTTCGTTCAACCTATTCTATTTGTCTGAAATCAAATAATGAATCTGACAAATCAATGTGATTTTTTGTATTGAATGAAATCTTCCAAATTGCTTTCAACACCTCATGCTTCTACGTATTACAGAGCTGTGGGGGCAATGTAGCGGCAGCAGCCTGTCAGAAGAGATTGAGGTAAGGCTTATTGGGGGAATGGCTTTCAGTTTGTTGTTTTTGGCCACCCGTGAGATTGAATGTCATACCAGTTAATATGTTCAGTTTTTTTGTTCTTCATGATTATATGTACACTGCTAGCACTGAATTCTAAATAATACTTAAGAGTCTGGTATGGTTCAAATCAGATTGTATTGGTCACATACACATGTGATTTCCATTGTTGAGATGGTCATGATTTGGTTACAATATTGTAACCAATAAGTGTGAAAGTCTTTCTTAAAGAGAGTATTTTGAATCATTATTACATTTTATGCAACCAACTTAATATTTTGATTAACAGGAAATTGATCTTATTGCTTGTGACCCAATTGAAGATTTTCTCCAAAGTGAAAATCTACTTGGAACAAGATGAAAAAAATAGGTTGTATTAACATGAAATACACTGAACAAAAATATTAATGCAACATGCAAAGTGTTGGTCCCATGTTTCATTAGCTGAAATATAAAATCCCTGAAATTTTGTCAATGTAATCCTGTAATCCACAATGTGTCCTCTGACACCGCCTATTATATAGGTCCTGGATGGCAGGAAGCTTGGCCCCAGTTAAGTAAAGATGCCGAGCAGTTGCCATACCAGGCGGTGATGCAACCGGTCAGGATGCCCTCGATGGTGCAGCTGTAGAACCTTTTGTGGATCTGGGGGCCCATGCCAAATCTTTTCAGCATATTGAGAGGGAAAAGGTTTTGTCGTGTCCTCTTCACGACTGTCTTGGTATGTTTGGACCATGATAGTTTGTTGGTGATATGGAAACCAAGGAACTTGAAACTCTCGACCCACTCCACTACAGCCCCGTCGATGTGAATGGGGGCCTGTTTGGCCCGCCTTTTCCTGTAGTCCACAATCAGCTCCTTTGTCTTGATCACATTGAGGGAGAGATTGTTGTCCTGGCACCACATGGCCAGGTCTCTGACCTCCTCCCTATAGACAGTTTCATCGTTGTCGGTGATCAGGCTTACCACTGTTGTGTCGTCAGCAAACTTAATGGTGTTGGAGTTGTATTTGGCAACACACAGTCGTGGGTGAACAGGGAATACAGAAGGGGACTAAGTACACACCCCTGAGGATCAGCGTGGCAGACATGTTGTTGCCTACTCTTACCAACTGGGGGCGGCCCTTCAGGAAGTCCAGGATCCAGTTGCAGAGGGAGGCGTTTCGTCCCAGAGTCCTTAGCTTAGTGATGAGCTTCGTGGGCACTATGGTGTTGAGCGCTGAGCTGTAGTCGATGAACAGCATTCTCACATAGGTGTTCCTTATGTTCAGGTGAGAAAGGGAGGTGTGGAGTACGATTGAGATTGCGTCATCTGTGGATCTGTTGGGGCGGTATGCGAATTGGAGTGGGTCTAGGGTAGCACGGTACTACCGACATGAGTGCCACGGGGCAGTAATCATTTAGGCAGGTTACCTTCGCTTCCTTGGGAACAGGGACTAATCTGGTCTGCTTGAAACATATAGGTATTACAGACTCGGTCAGGGAGAGGTTGAAAATGTTAGTGAAGACACTTGACAGTTGGTCCGCGCATGCTTTGAGTACTCGTCCTGGTAATCCATCTGGCCCAGCGTCTTTGTGAATGTTGACCTGTTTAAAGGTTTTGTTCACATCGGCAACCGAGAGCATTATCACACAGTATTCCAGAACAGCTGGTGCTCTTGTGCATGCTTCAGTATTGCTTTCCTCAAAGCGAGCATAAAATGCATTTAGCTCGTCTGGTAGGCTCGTGTCACTGGGTAGCTCACGTCTGGGTTTCCCTTTTTAGTCCATAATAGTTATCAAGCCCTGCCACATCCAACGAGCGTCAGAGCAGGTGTAGTAGGATTCAATCTTAATCCTGTATTGACGCTTTGCTTGCTTGATGGTTCGTCTGAGGGCATAGCAGGATTTCTTAAAAGAGTCCAGATTAGTTTCCCGCTCCTTGAAAGCGGCAGCTCTAGCCTTTAGCTCGGTGCAGATGTTGCCTGTAATCCATGGCTTTTGGTTGGGCATATCAAGAAGCTGATTAAACAGCATGATCATTACACAGATGCACCTTGTGCTGGGGACAATAAAAGGCCACTGTTAAATGTGCAGTTTTGCCACACAACATAATGCCACAGATGTCTCAAATTTTGAGGGAGCGTGCAAATGGCATGCTGACTGCAGGAATGTCCACCAGAGCTGTTGTTTTTTCTACCATTACCATTTCTACCATTGTTTTACCATAAGCCACATCCAAACTAGTTTTAGAGAATTTGGCAGTACGTCCAACCGACCTCACAACGGCAGACCACGTGTGACCATGCCAGCCCAGGAACACCACATCTGTCTTTTTCAGCTGCGGGATCTTCTAAGACCAGCCACCTGGACAGCTGATGAAACTGTAGGTTTGCACAAGTGAAGAATTTCTGCACAAACTGTCAAAAACCGTCTCAGGGAAGCTCATCTGCATGCTCGTCGTCCTCAGCAGGGTTTTGACCTGACTGCAGTTCGGCGTCGTAACCGACTTCAGTGGGCAAATGCTCACCTTCGATCACCACTGGCATGCTGGAGAAGTGGGCTCTTCACAGTTGATCCCGGTTTCAACTCTACCGGGCATATGGCAGACAGCGTGTATGGTGTCGTGTGGGCGAGCTGTTTGCTGATGTCAATTTTGTGAACAGAGTGCCCCATGGTGACGGTGGGGTTAAGGAATGAGCAGGCATAAGCTACAGACAATGAACACCATTTTATCGATGGCAATTTGAATGCACAGAAATAACTTGACGAGATCCTGAGGCCCATTGTCGTGCCATTCATCCACCGCCATCACCTCATGTTTCAGCATGATAATGCACTGCTCCATGTCTCAATGATCTGTACACAATTCCTGCAAGCTGAAAATGTCCCAGTTCTCCCATGGCATGTACTCACCAGACATGTCACCCATTGAGCATGTTTGGGATGCTCTGAATCAATGTATATGACATCGTGTTCAAGTTCTCGCCAATATCCAGCAAGTTTGCACAGCCATTGAAGCCGAGTGGGACAACATTCCACAGGCCACAATCAAAGGCCTGATCAACTCTATGCGAAGGAGATGTGTCGAGTTGCATGCGATTGACTGGTTTTCTAATCCATGCCCCTACCTTTTTTTAAGGTAGTTGTGACCAACAGATGCTTACCTGTATTCCCAGTCATGTGAAATCCGTATGTTTGGGACAAATTTATTTATTTCAATTGACTGATTTTCTTATATGAACTATAACTCAGTAAAATCTATATTTTTCTTCAGTGTAGTTTGTATTTATGTTATTTATTAGGTTTAACCAAAAGTGGAAATTAAGTTGAATGTTGAAATAAACAAGTTGCAACTTGAAATATACATTTGTTAATAATCAAATATAACAGTTCATAATAGAATCATATATTTGGTTCAATTGAGAAAACGTACACTACATAACCAAAAGTATGTGGACACCTGCTTGTCTGCAATGGGTGTGGCTAAAATAGCCAAATCTACTAATTTTAAGGGTGTCCACATACTTTTCTATATACAGTGTATATACTTGTAGGCAGTTTAATGTTTTTACAGGGCAGGAGCATCAACAATGTAAATACCAACATAAACATTCCTAACTACAGAGTCAACACTGTATAAAAACCTAGGTAAAATGGAAATGTCATTTTATGCAGGAGTCTGGAACTTTTGTTTTAGCAGAACTTTTTCTATTTTCCGCCAGAATGTCCTGGAGCATTGTTTTCCTACAGTATGCCCTGTCCAGCTGGTGGACCTATATTACAGGGATACAGACCATTGCTTAATATGGAGGCATTTCATGCAGCATCAACTCTCTTCTAATGGAAGTTGTGGACTGAAGCCATGTCAGATAAATGCTGCCCCAAACAATTATGGAGACGCCACAGCCTTTTATCACTACAACCAGGAATTTAGAGTTGACCATTTGGACCAGAGGTCTTTAGTGCACTGAGTTGCTAGCACATAGACACACAACCACACAAGCACAAACAAATGCAAACACATTAGTGTGCATACACAAGGTACCAACTGGGCACAGACGTCATTTCAACGTCTATTTTTGGTTTACATTTGGTTGAGCTATCAACTAATGTGAATTGAAAGCGAAATCAACAAATGTCACCGTGTCATAATTTTAGGATACAAGTTGGCTGAAAAAATGACAACATTCCTTACATTGATGACTCCCAATAGTTTTCCACATTGATTCAACGTCATTGTAACGGTCGTTCTCCTCCTCTTCGTCTGAAGAGGAGGAGTAGGGATTGGACCAAAGCGCAGCGTTAAAAGGTAGACATAATTTATTAAATGAAAACGACGAAACACGAATAACACTAGAGAAATACAAAACAAATAAACGATGAGCCATCTTGCCGTGAAACAGAGAATGTTACAATCTCTGATGTCTCTCTGGAAGGCAACTCGTACCCTAATTTCGTTCACCTTGTTGTCTAGAGACTGGACATTGGCGAGTAATATGCTCGGGAAGTGGTGGATGGTCTGCTCGCCTTCTAAGTCTGACCAGTAAGCCACTCCGTCTGCCTCTCCTGCGGCGACCGCGTTGTTTTGGGTCGGCCTCTGGGATAAGATCCAATGTCTAGGGTGGAGGTCCGAACAAGGGATCCGCTTCAGGAAAGTCGTATTCCTGGTCTTAATGTTGGTAAGTTGATGTTACTTTCATATCCAATAGTTCTTCCCGGCTGTATGTAATAACACATGAGATTTTCTGGGCTAACAATGTAAGAATTTATATATAAAATTACTGCATAGTTTCCTAAGGACCTTAAGTGAGGCGACATTTTGTCTTCCGCACATATAAGCATGTAGATGCACACACACATGTACACTACAACACAGTGAAGGATACCTTGTCAGGGTTGTAAAGCTTAGGTTCTTTGCGTCACTGGAGCTGAAAATGGCTGTTGTCAGGCATCTTATTCACGCAAAGCTTCCATAATCACATGAGTGCAAAGAACCCAGAGCCCAAATTGCACTTTTTCAACTGTTTTCTGTACAAAATGTCTGTAGCTATTTTCTCCTCTCACCTATTAAAGGTATATGTACAGGGGACCATACAAACTGTGGGAAGTTTTATGGATGGAGGCCGGTGTTCTCTGCTTCAATAAAGCCATGGCATGGTTCTCTGGAACAGCTGCGTAGGGAGATAAAACTTCTGAAGTTAGGTAGCTAAGGTAGTTGGGTAATAGGATTGCCTAAAGCTGGAGATGTTGACACGAGGAGCAGGGATGCTAATCTCACTCAAGAGCTCCCTGTATTGCTCCTGGCCCCCTCTTCAAACTGACAGACATTATTGGTATGTGTCCCCCTGGGCATCATAACACACATTGGAAAACTCAATGAGAACTCAATCCAAAAGTCACTCGATGTCTAAATGGTTGATGAGAGCGGAAAAGCATCAGCTCTGAATTGGTGTCGATAATGCTCCTTTAGCAAGCTGACGTGGCTCCCTTGGGGACAAAGGTTATAGTAGGAGGACCACCTGGGTTAAGAGTCAGCACACACCTCGCTGTAAAGTGTAAATTGGCTTTAAGAGTGTAAGCAGAATATTTGAATAGTCATAGATTGTATAGATTGCTTTGTCAGACATTGCACAATAGTTGGATTTCAAGAGAGACATGAAATGAGTTACAGTGCCTATCCACTGGGCACAAACTGGTTAAATATATATACTGTATGTATGAATGCTGTTCGTTGACTATAGCTCAGCATTCAACACCATAGTACCCTCCAAGCTCATCATTAAGCTTGAGGCCCTGGATATCAACCCCGCCCTGTGCAAATGGGTCCTGGACTTCCTGACGGGCCACCCCCAGGTAGTGAAGGTAGGAAACAACACCTACACTTCGCTGATCCTCAACACCGGGGCCCCACAAGGGTGCATGCTCAGCCCTCTGCTGTACTCCCTGTTCACCCATGACTACATGGCCATGCACGCCTCCAACTCAATCATCAAGTTTGCAGACGACACAACAGTAGTGGACTTGAGCGCCTCTTCAACTTCAGGAGGCTGAAGAAATTTGGCTTGTCACCTAAAACACTCACACATTTTTACAGATGCACAATTGAGAGCATCCTGCCGGGCTGTATCACCGCCTGGTACGGCAACTGCACCGCCCACAACCGCAAGGTTCTCCAGAGGATAGTGTGGTCTGCACAACGTATAACCAGGGGGCAAACTACCTGCGCTCTAGGACACCTACAGCACCCAATGTCACAGGAAGGCCAAAAAGATCAAAGACAACAACCACCCGAGCCACTGCCTGTTCACCCCGCTACCATCCAGAAGGCGAGGTCAGTACAGGTGCATCAAAGCTAAGACCGAGAGACTGAAAAAGCTTCTATCTCAAGGCCATCAGACTGTTAAACAGCCATCACTAACATAGAGAGGCTGCTGCCTACATACAGACTTGAAATCATTGGCCACTTTAATAAATGGATCACTAGTCACTTTAATAATGTTTACATATCTTGCATCACTCATCACATATGTATATACTGTACATATATTGCATCTTGCCTATGCCGCTCTGTCATTGCTCATCCATATATTTATATGTATATATTCATCTTCCATTCCTTTACTTAGATTTGTGTGTATAGGTAGTTGTTGTGGAATTGATAGATTACATGTTAGATATTGCTGCACTGACGGAACTAGAACCACAAGCCTTTTGCTACACTCACAACATCTGCTAACCATGTGTATGTGACCAATAACATTTGATCTAACTACAGCTATCCATTTGTCTCTCTTCCAGGGTTTTAACCAAGCCCAGCTCTGCTTCGCTTTGACATTTGTCACTGACTACTACCAATGTGCTATCGTGAGAATAATTGTTGAGAAATAGATTCACTGTTGCTATCAAAAGTCATTCCAAAGGGTAGGTTTAACAGGGAAAATGAAATGTAACCATACTTTATCAATCATATATCATCAATGATACTATGTAGGCCTAAATAGCATCAACAGCAATTGTTTCAATTCAATGCAGGGTTCAACAAAAATTTGACAATACATACAGTGGCTTGCGAAAGTAATCACCCTCCTTGGCATTTTTCCTATTTTGTTGCCTTACAACCTGGAATTAAAATGGATTTTTGGGGGGTTTGGGAGGTTTGATTTACACAACATGCCTACCACTTTGAGGATGAAAAATATTTGTATTGTGAAACAAAACAAGAAATAAGACAAAACAGAAACAGAAAACTTGAGCGTGCATAACTATCCCCCCCCCCCTCAAAAAAAGTCAATACTTTGTAGAGCTACCTTTTGGAGCAAATACAGCTGCAAGTCTCTTGGGGTATGTCTCTATAAGCTTGGCACATCTAGCTACTGGGACTTTTGCCCATTCTTCAAGGCAAAACTGCTCCAGCACCTTCAAGTTGGATGGGTTTTGCAGGTGTACGGCAATCTTTACGTCGTACCACATATTCTCAATTGGATTGAGGTCTGGGCTTTGACTAGACCCTTCCAAGACATTTAAATGCTTCCCCTTAAACCACTCTAGTGTTGCTTTATCGGTATGCTTAGGGTCATTGTCCTGCTGGATGGTGAAACTCCGTCTCAGTCTCAAATTTCTGGAAGACTTAAACAGGTTTCCATCAAGAATTTTCCTGTATTTAGCACCAGCCATCATTCCTTCAATTCTGAGCAGTTTCCCAGTCCCTGCTGATGGATGCTGTTCTCCTGGTGATGAGAGGTGTTGGGTTTGCGCCAGACATAGCATTTTCCTTGATGGCCAAAAAGCTACATTTTAGTCTCATCTGACCAGAGTACCTTCTTCCATATGCTTGGGGAGTCTCCCACATGCCTTTTGGAGAACACCAAATACCACTCTTCCGTAAAGCCCAGCTCTGTGGAGTGTACGGCTTAAAGTGGTCCTATGGACAGATACACCAATCTCCGCTGTGGAGCTTTGCAGCTCCTTCAGGGTTATCTTTGGTCTCTTTGTTGCTCTTTTTTTCCTCTCTGATTAATGCCCTCCTTGCCTGGTCCTTGAGTTTTGGTGGGCGGCCCTCTCTTGGCAGGTTTGTTGTGGTGCCATATTCTTTCCATTTTGTAATAATGGATTTAATGGTGCTCCGTGAGATGTTCAAAGTTTTAAATATTTTTTTATAACCCAACCCTGATCTGTACTTCTCCACAACTTTGTACCTGACCTGTTTGGAGAGCAACTTGGTCTGGTGCCACTTGCTTGGTGGTGCCACTTGCTTAGTGGTGTTGCAGACTCTGGGGCCTTTCAGAACAGGTGTATATATAGTGATATCATGTGACAGATCCTGTGACACTTAGATTGCACACAGGTGGAGTTTATTTAACTAATTATGTGACGTCTGAAGGTAATTGGTTGCACCAGATCTTATTTAGGGGCTTCATAGCAAAGGGGGAGGAATACATATGCACGCACCACTTTTCCACCAGAATTCTTTGAAACAAGTTACTTTTAAAATTTTACTTGACGAATTTGGACTATTTTGTGTATGTCCATTACATGAAATCCAAATAAAAATCCATTTAAATTACAGTTTGTAATGTAACAAAATAGAAAAAACACCAAGGCACTGTATAGGCCTAGAAGTTTCAAACTTAACTTAAAACTTAAAATCTTCAAGTTAATAATTAATATGTTGGAGTCACGTCTCCATCTCAACCAAAAATCTAAGTTAAAGAATTGGAGTACATCAAATCATAGTGCATTTAAAGTTTGATATAATTTAGTCCTATTCTTAACCTTAGAAATTAATCATTTATATTCTGGATTTGTGTCTCAACCCCTCAAAAATCTAAGAATATAATCAAATCAAACTTTAAATTCAATTTAAATAAAGTTTGATTTGATTTAGTCCTATTCTTTAACTTCAATGTTTGGTTGAGATGGAGATGTGAATCCAACATATCCATCATTAATTTGTAGACCAATGGGAATTAAAGCCAAAATATACATCTCCTTCAAATGTTGATATTTGGTTGAGTTAAAAAACGTGTACAATTCAGTATAACTTCTGTCAAACAGTAAATAGCCTAAAGTTATGTCTATCTTACAAACTAATATAACAGTATTTATTCAACCTTAAAATGAGTAACGTATCCATGGCCACATTTTGAGGTTACTGTAACTATAAACGTCTTCTTATGTAATCATGTTCAAGATAGCATGCAAAGGTCGCAGGTCTGTGGAGATCTTCACAATTGCTATAATAGTCTCTGCAGAATCTCGAACAGCATTGATCACTTACACTATGTACTTTTATTATAATTTCAACTGCAATCCAGGTCATCTGGTCATTAGATGAAGAACAGTGATAACACATGAAATTGTATTAATACAAAATATCTGACATTGTATAACCATTTTAACTTTGTTATGCTTTTAAATGGATGAAAACGCAATGATAACACATTTAGATAACAACTAAACCACAAATCAGACATTGTTTCTCCATTGGAATTTGGTTGTGCTTTTAGATGGTTGAAAGCATGGTGACAACACATTGGGAATTCAACAAACTTCTAGATGTCTTTTTGAGTGGGTGAATAAAGGTTGAAATCTCATTGATCAACATCTCAACCAAATATTACCCACATTTCCACGATGAAATTATGTTGGGTGCCCAATGTTAGACAAGGGCCATCAAATCACATCCAAACAACAATCTCCTCAAAAATGACTCTCTCTGAATCCCAGCCCTCTCTCATCTAAAGCATCTTGCCGGAAACTGAAGTGCGCAGAGTGGTTTACAATTCACATAATCTTGTCTGAATGAAATAGAAAGCAGAACAAGATCAGAAAACAGAGCCATGCAGAAAATGGAAGCCATGCAGAAACAGATCAAGGGAGAACAGGAGCAAGCAACTGAAACACAATTATTTGTCCCTGAGCGGCTTTGACCCCACCATAACCAGACAATGTCTTCCTGTTACACTGACTGTCGACCAGGGAGAGAGGGGAGGGGTGAAAAAGTCCACACAGTGCAAGTGTAAGATAATATACATGGTCTTTCCTTCTTTTATTCTACCCTCATTCTGACCCTCCAGACAAGTTGGCACATTATGTGAATTACAGTAGTATTGTTTAGTCCTTTTTTAAATGTATTTAATAGTTACCAATGAACACTTAGTTAATTAACATATTTTTCCATCTTGTCTAATTTACTTTAAGTTAGCATTATTGATGTTTTTTATACAGTATGTTTTTTTTTGTAATTTTTTACTATTTTCTACATTGTATAATAATAGTGAAGATATCAAAACCATATAATAACACATTTGGAATCATGTAGTAACCCAAAAAGTATTAAACAAATCAAAATATATTTTATATTTGACATCCTTTGCCTTGATGACAGCTTTGCACACTCATGGCATTCTCTCAACCAGCTTCATGTGGTAGTCACCTGGAATGCATTTCAATTAACAGGTGTGCCTTGTTATAAGTTCATTTGTTGAATTTCTTTCCTTCTTAGGGGTGGTATACAGAAGATAGCTCTATTTGGTAAAAGATCAAGTCCATATTATGGCAAGAACAGCTCAAATAAGCAAAGAAAAACTCCAGTCAATTATTACTTTAAGATATGAAGGTCAGTCAATACGGAACATTTCCAGAACTTTGAAAATTTCATCAAGTACAGTTGCAAAAACCATCAAGCGCAATGATGAAACTGGCTCTCATGAGGACCGCACCAGCAAAGGAAGACCAAGAGTTACCTCTGCTGCAGAGGATATATTTATTAGAGTCACCAGCCTCAGAAATTGCAGCCCAAATAAAGCTTCAGAGTTCAAATAACAGAGACATCTCAACATTAACTGTTCAGAGGAGACTTTTAGATTTTTAACCGCCGTGTTTTTGTGAGATGCAGAGTCGTTGAACGGATGATCTCTGCATTTGTGGTTCCCATCGTGAAGCATGGAGGAGGAAGTGTGATGGTGTGGGGGTGCTTTGCTGGTGACACTGTCTATATAGAATTCAAGGCACACTTAACCAGCATGGCTACCACAGCATTCTGCAGCGATACGACATCCCATCTGGTTTGCACTTATTGGGACTATCATTTGTTTTTCAACAGGACAATGACCCAACACACCTCCAGGCTGTGTAAGGGCTATTTGACCAAAAATGATAGTGATGGAATGCTGCATCAGATGACCTGGCCTCCACAATCACCCGACCTCAACCCAATTGAGATGGTTTGGGATGAGTTGGACCGCAGAGGGAACTCCTTCAAGTCTGTTGGAAAAGCATTCCAGTGGAAGCTGGTAGAGAGAAGGTCAAGAGTGTACAAAGCTGTCATCAAGGCAAAGGGTGGTTACTTTGAAGAAACTAAAATATAAAATATATTTAGATTTTTTTAACACTTTTTTGGTTACTACATGATTTCATATGTGTTATTTCCTTGTTTTGATGTCTTCACTATTATTCTACAATGTAGAAAATAGTAAAAATAAAGAAAAATCTTTGAATGAGTAGATGTGTCCAAACTTTTGACTGGTACTGTATATATATATTGTTACTGCAATGTTGAGAAAAGAGCTCGCAAGTAATCATTTTAAAATTGTACCATTTACAACCCGCTGTATCCTGTGCATTTGAACTCTGATTTGATTCGATTTTTTTATTTATAGGAGAGCGACATACAGTCACATACGAAATGATTGGCACCCTTGATAAAGCTGAGCAAAAAATATTAACATATATTGTGTGCTCAAAAAAGTGGGAAATTATATTATTTTATATTAATACAATTACTCAGAGAAAAAAAAAAATGTTTAAAGAAAAAATATATATTCTAAAAGATAGGCGTCAAAATTATTGGTACCCCTGTATTCAATACTTTGTGCACCCTGCCCTTGTGAGGATAACAGCCTACTGTGTTTTATGAGATTGAGGAACACATTGGGAAGGATCTTAGACCATTCCTTCATAAAGAATCTTTCCAGATCCTTGATATCCTTTGGTATGCGCTTATGGATACCCCTTCTCATTCAAACCACATGTTTTCAATGGGGTTCAAGTTCAGAGACAGAGATTGCCATTGTAAAATGTTGATTCTGAGGTCAATTAAACAATTTCTTTGTGTGCAAATGCATCCTTCTTTCGAGGCCAAACCCACCACTGGTGTGCGTGACCAAAGAGCTCTTTTTTCATCTCATCTGACCACAGCACCCGGTTCCAATCCAAGTGCCAATGCCGTTGAGCATACTCCACGTGTTTACATTCGTTAGTTGCTTTCTTATGGAAACCATTCCAATTAGCATGGAGGTATTTATGTTGTTGGTGCTGTATATTAACTAATATACATGGACAATTTTTGGGGAGTTAGTTTACAATCTTTGTTTAAAAAATGTTTTATCAATTACATACGTATTTGACTGAACATTAGCAAGCCAGCAGCAGATGAAAAAGACAGTTCATTCTCTCCTCCCTCTCTTCCCGGTTTTAACTTGCACCTATCAGTCTAGGTTTAGGATACTTACTAGCTCATACCAGTGACAAACTTAACTAGCTATGTTATCGACATATGGCAATACACAAACAAAATCGAGCTCACATATTTTGCCAGCTAGAAAGAAATAGCCACAAATTAATTCAAAAACGGAAGAAGAGGATAGCTAGCTATAGCAGTTTGGGTCAAGAGTGTCCCCCCTTTGAAGAGGGGGATGACCGCAGCTGCTTTCCAGTCTTTGGGAATCTCAGACGACACGAAAGAGAGGTTGAACAGGCTTGTAATAGGGGTGGCAACAATTTCAGCAGATAATTTTAGAAAGAAAGGGTCCAGGTTATCCAGCCCGGCTGATTTGTAGGGGTCCAGATTTTGCAGCTATTTCAGAACATCAGCTGACTGGATTTGGGTGAAAGAGAAATGGGGAAGGCTTGGGCGAGTAGCTGTAGAGGGTGCAGTGCTGTTGACCGGAGTAGGGGTAGCCAGGTGGAAAGCATGGCCAGCCGTAGAAAAATGCTTATTGAAATTCTCAATTATAGTGGATTTGTCGGTGGTGACAGTGTTTCCTATCTTCAGGCAGTGGGCAGCTGGGAAGAGATGTTCTTATTCTCCATGGACTTACAGTGTCTCAGAACTTTTTTGGTTTGTGTTGCAGAAGCAAATTTCTCTTGAAAAAAGCTAGCCTTGGCTTTCTAACTGCCTGTGTATATTGGTTTCTAGCTTCACTGAAAAGTTGCATATCACGGGGCTGTTCAATGCTAATGCAGAACGCCATAGGATAGGCCTGCTCGCTGGAAAAACCACAGCCAGGGCAACTAAGGAGTGGCTCCGAAGAAGGCATCTCAAGGTCCTGGAGTGGCCTACCAGTCTCCAGACCTGAAACCCAATAGAAAATCTTTTGGAGGAGGCTGAAAGTCCGTATTTGCCCACGACAGCCCCGAAACTCTGAAGGACCTGGAGAAAGTCTGATGGAGGAGTGGGCCAAAACCCTGCTGCAGTGTGTGCAAACCTGGTTCAAGAACTACAGGAAACGTAATGATCTCTGTAATGCAAACAAAGGTTTCTGTACCAAATATTAAGTTCTGCTTTTCTGATGTATCAAATACTTATGTCATGCAATAAAATGCAAATTAATTACTTAAAAATCATACAATGTGATTTTCTGAATTTTTGTTTTAGATTCCGTCTCTCACAGTTGAAGTGTACCTATGATAAAAAATTACAGACCTCTACATGCTTTATAAGTAGGAAAACCTGCAAAATCGGCAGTGTATCAAATACTTGTTCTCCCCACTGTATATACGGGACACGACAAGACGAGGACAAAAGGACGTCTGACTGCTATGCCATCTTGGATTGCAAAAAAAACAACATAATATTATAACAACTGATTTAAGAGTTTGCAATTTGGGAATGATTTCTTGGGGTGCTCTAAGTTACTATTATATGCATTTCTGGCATTGGAAAATAAGTGCTACACTGCCTTTAAGGCCTGCAGTGTGAACAAGGCTTTGGTGACCCCAAGAAGCAAACCTGTAAGGTTCTGTAATTATCTTTGCCTCCCTAAACCACCTTCCTTACTGTGCATGGGGACAAGATACACTTGGGTCCTCTACCCGGAAAGTTTACCACTGTTCCAGTGGTTTTAAACATTTTAATTGTTGCCCTAATAGTGGTAAGTGGTATTTGGTTTCAGTTGTTTTTTTGTATCCATTGCCTGATTTATGAAATTCAACAACCATTTGTATCTTTTCATTTGTGATTTATTTGCCTTCATCCATGGTGATGGATTACAAATAGATTTCACATGTGTGTTACCTCATTTTTTATACTCCAATGAAACAAGGAGCTTTTAAAGGCAACAATACATTTCCTTAAGCTTAAAATAAAAAATATTGATGCAGATTACATTTAGTTTGATTTTATTTATAAGATTCATTAGGGATGCCAATCATTTTGGCATATATCTTTTCTCGATAAAAAAAACAACTTGTTAAACAAAATCTCTTTCTCTGAACAATTGTATTAGTATAAAATAGCATACAATATAGCTCGGTATTTGTATTATTTATTTTATTCAGTCCTTTTTGCTCATCTTTATGCCAATAATTTCAGATGTGACTGTACATAAAAAAAAATTGCTAGCACTAGCTTGTATTGGGATACTTCACCATTGAACTCACTCCAATTATTTAACTGAACATGTTTTTGTTGTAGCCCCAGGACAAACTCACCTGATTCAACGCATCCAGGGCTTGATGGTTAATTGACTAGTTGAATAAGTGAGTTTGTCCTGGGTTACAACAAAAAGGTGAGTTTTGAGAAACACTGGTCTACACTATACCTCCTCACCGGACTAGAGTCCATGACCAGGATGAGGTGAAATCAGTGCTTCATTCAACTTTCTATAATAACACACAGTAAAAAGTCTAATGAAAATTAAGTTTAACAGAGGGAAGCCCTCTAGGGCAGGGTTTCCCAAACTCTGTCCTGTGGCCCCCTCTTGGGTGCACGTTTTGGCTTTTGACCAAGCACTATACAGCTGACTCAAATGATCAAAGCTTGATGAGTTGGTCATTTGAATCAGCTGTGTAGTGCTTGGGCAAAAACCAAAAGGTGTACTCGGGGGGGCTCAGGACCGAGTTTGAGAAACCCTGCTCTAGGGCACTTCCAAGACACTCTTTAAAAAAATATATTGGGTCCAGTCTTTGCCAATATCAAACAATGACCCACCAGTTCATAAAATACTAAAATCCAGCATTCATAAAACATGCTTTCCCAGGATAGCTCTTGGCGCACGTTCATATGTAATAATTCACACACTGTATATTTTATGACCTGACTGGTTAGGGGTTATATTAAAGGGATGTCAGCACTCTCAAATATTGGAGAATGGGAGTATGGTTGTCCATTTTTGGATCACTGAGGATTTATGAGGAGTGTAGTAATGACCACCAACAGCATGGTACACAACATGTCTCATCAAAGCAGATGTAAGATTATAGGCACGGTGGACGGTTTTCATGCAGGGTTGGGAGAATTATAGGCACGGTGGACAGTTTTCATGCAGGGTTGGGAGGATTATAGGCCACTGTGGCACGGTCTTTCATGCAGGGTGGGAGGATTATAGGCACGTGGTGGACAGTTTTCATGCAGGGTTGGGAGGATTTATAGGCACTGTGGATTGGTTTTCATGCAGGGTTGGAGGTTATTAGGCACGTGTGGAGGTTTTCATGAGGGTTGGGAGGATTATAGGCATGGTGGACGTTTTCATGCCGGTTGAGGATTATAGGCACGTGGAGTTTTCATGCAGGGTTGCGGCAGGATTAGAGGCATGTGGGACGGTTTTCATGCAGGGTTGGGATGATTATAGGACTACGGTGTGGATGGTTTTCATGCAGGGTTGGGGAGGATTATAGGCACTGTGGACGGTTTTCATGCGGTTGGGAAGTATAGGCACTGTGGATGTTTTCATGCAGGTGTTGGAGAGATTATAGGCATGTGGATGGTTTCATGCAGGGTTGGGAGGTTATAGGCACTTGGATGTTTTCATGCAGGGTTGGGGATTATAGGCACTGTGATGGTTTTCATGCAGGTTGGGAGGTTATAGGCCACTGTGGATGGTTTGCATTTGCAGGGTTGGTTGGGATTATAGGCACGTGGACGGTTTTCATGCAGGTTTTGGGGATTATAGGCACGGTGGACGGTTTCATGGCAGGGTTGGGAGGATTATAGGCACTGTGGACGTTTTCATGCAGGGTTGGGAGGATATAGGCACTGTGGATGGTTTCATTTGCAGGGTTGGAGAATTATAGGCACTGTGGGACGGTTCATGCAGGGTTGGAGGATTATAGGCACGGTGCAGGGTTGGGGAGAATTATAGGCAGTGGACGGTTTTCATGCAGGGTTGGGAGGATTATATGCACTGACACCTGTGCTGGAAATGACTCCTGAGAAATTTGTCCCAGATTTCAATGAAATTTAGAACTTTGACAAACAATAAGTTGATTTGAACAATTTTACATGCTCTCTCTCGCACACACACACACACACACACACACACACACACACACACACACACACACACAGTGGTGTGAATTAGATTGTCCAATGTTACAGGCCCAATAAGGTAGCTGCAATGTATTTCCAATTACTGTATGTGGGAGGGAGAGAGAGCAGCCAAGAGAGGAGGGAGTGGTGTTGAGTGAGAGAATAGGTACTTTGTATGGAACGCAGGGGCAGGTTATAAGGAAGATGGATACCCTGACAAGTTAATGGATCTCTACAGTTATCCGCTATGAATAAAGTAAGATTGCTTCATAAAAGTAGCCACAATTTATGATGGCTCTGAAGCGCTCGCGTAGCTCTTGGAGACAAAGGACACTCCAGTATTTACTACCGTTAATGTTATATTAAATGGTGTTGTAAAACCTGACCACAGGTACAATAAAGAGACGATCCAAAGAAAATTAGAATAGGCCCCTAGCGGAGCAGTCTATTACTGTATTCATATAGCCTACTTTGTAGTTGGATGTGAGGGGATTGTAAATATACAATACATTCGGCACACAGTATTTTGTGATGTCTCCATAAATATACTGCCATTTATCTATGGGAGGGATAATGGTTGTTTGAGATAATATGGAAACATCTAACAGAGATGCTGTAGAGGCCTCAATCTCAACTCTGGACCTCGAAGCCAGTTCCACTGTTTTTTTCGACTGTTCCCCTCTAATCAGGGACTGATTTAGCCCTGGGACAGCCGGTGTATGCAAATCATTATCAGGTAGAACAGAAAACAAGCCGACTCTGGACCTCCTAGGGCACATGTGTCGCTCCTCCCTTGTACTTGATCAATTAAGGTCACTAATTAGTAAAGAACTCCCCTCACCTGGTTTTCTAGGTCTTAATTGAAAGGAAAAAACAAAAACCCAGAGACACTAGGCCCTCCATGGAATGAGTTTGACACCCTTGTCCTAGGGTGTTGAATACCGCTGATATGGAGGTTGAAGCAACTAATCCAGCTATCTACACCTATGCATCCCTGCTAATAGGACAACATCCTCTCACACAATAGTGAGACAGCTGGAGGTTGTTGCAGAGAGTGGTTGGGTACTTCCCATTACAGTTAGCTATCATGTATGGTTGAGAAATCTTGTGTTGTCTCAATCTCGACTTAGCTACTGAACCACAAAAGGAAACACTTACGCTCAGAAAATCTTCCTCCTATCATGGGATTGACAGCAGTAGTGGTTACCAGTGATACCAGTATGCTAGCTAACCCCAGTATGGATTCTTATCTTATCCACCCTATCTATAAAGGTGCTTAATAAAGTGGTGGGCCCAGGTCCCCATCACTGGCTCCTATTGTGACGATGATCAGTGTGTGGAGACCCGGGACGGATCAATGATCCCCAGGGGCCGTGATGAACCCTTGACTGTTAGCCATAGGTTGACTAGGAACTTGTTCTCTGATACTGGCCCCTCGCTACACAGTTACTGGTGCAAATCCAGGCAGTAGTCCCAGCTCAGCATGGTTAAGTCATCAAGCGTTTTGACAGAGATTATTATAGAATGCTGTTGTGGTGGACAGGGGTTGGAAGAGAAAAGTGTGCTGGAATCGATATACATACAGAGATAAGTGGTGAGATGTTGGGGTCAACACAGACAGGAGGTAGCACATCATACTTTACGGCTGTGTCAGTATGGTAGAAAGGTAGAAGAGTGGTCACTGTACTGAGATTTACAGTATTTACGCGCTTAACTTGGATCTGAAAGCTTAATGCGTCAGGTATTTTTAAAGGGCCTCACACCGTGTTTTTTTTCTAAACAGCACTCTATTGCAAAATTACACTTTTGTGTACTTAATGACTGGTTATAATGTGGAAATGACAAGGTCAATCGGTGAAAACTATGACCATTCCTCTCCTCTTTTCAAGCCAAACCAATAAAATATAAAGTTGCTGAACAGGGACAACAATATGTCTGCATGCCCCTGACACTAAACTATTAGGACTGCAGAGTCTTTGTTTTCCAAGACCGCCTGGCTCGCAGTCAGCGTTCCAATTCATCCCAAAGGTGTTCGATGGTGTTGAGGTCAGGGCTCTGTGCAGTCCAGTCAAGTTCTTCCACACTATTTGGACTTCACTTTCTGCATGGGGAATTGTCATGCTGAAACAGGAAAGGGCCTTCCCCAAACTTGGAAGCACAGAATCATCTACAATGTCATTGTATGCTGTAGCATTAAGATTTTCCTTCACTAGACCTAAGGGGCCTAGCCTGAACTATGAAAACAGCCCCAGACCAGTATTCCTCCTCCACCAAACTTAGCAGTTAGCACTATGCATTGGGGCAGGTAGCTTTCTCCTGGCATCCGCCAAACCCAGATTTGTCCGTCGGACTGCCAGATGGTGAAGCGTGATTCATCACTCCAGAGTCCAATGGCGGCGAGCTTTACACCACTCCAGCTGACGCTTGGCATTGCATATGGTGATCTTAGGCTTGTGTGCAGCTACTCGGCCATGGAAACCCATTTCATAAAGCTCCGGACGAACAATTATTGTGCTGACGTTGCTTCCAGAGGCAGTTTGGAACTCTGTAGTGAATGTTACAACTGAGGACAGATGATTTTTACGGGTTATGCGCTACAACATTCTGTGGTCCTGTTCTGTGAGCATGTGTGGCCTACCACTTCACGCCTGAGCCGTTGTTACTCGTAGATGTTTCCACATCACAATAACAGCAGGGGCAAGAGGCATTGTCGTTCCCTCTTTACATGACTGTGTTGGTGTGCCATGATAGATCCTTAGTGATGTGGACACAAAGGAACTTGAAGATCTTGATCCTGCTCCATAATAGCCTTTGGACATTCATCTGTCAAATACCTTACGATCTGTTATTATGGAGGAAAAAAAAGATGAGGAAAGGCAATTTAACTCTTCTGGGACACATCATATGTCTGTTAAACACAGTCAAATATGTTTCAGTCACCACTGTTACATCTACGGAACAAGGCAGTTTGGAACAAAAGTGTATTTAATCATCTGCATAGACAGGCTTTCACAGAAGACGGAGAGTGTTGTGCCATAGTCACTCAGCGGGCATTGATGTGCAAATCATCCCTTCCAACTTGCCTTTGCTTGAATGCATTGGGAGTCTGCTTTCTATTAAATAAATTGCTAAATAAATATATAAAGCGGATGAATTTGGAAAGAGCT
The DNA here is from genome assembly GCF_002910315.2 of Salvelinus sp. IW2-2015. Taxonomy (NCBI): domain Eukaryota; kingdom Metazoa; phylum Chordata; class Actinopteri; order Salmoniformes; family Salmonidae; genus Salvelinus; species Salvelinus sp. IW2-2015. Next base: position 18,825,706 of record NC_036842.1, read on the forward strand.
TCCATCAAGGGACTAAGATGTTATGGTCCAATATGTCCCTTATTCCTTTCAAAGTGTTTTACAATGGGCCAGGGAGACTTGGCTTCAAAAGAACAGCCACTCTCCACTGAACTGCTCTCCTGACTCTCTTGGATGTTAGTTTTTCGTGCCAGGTCCTGAGAGGTAGCTACAAAGCCTAAAGTAAAAACCAAAGCAAAGAGTTGCTGTTAACATCGCTCAATGTTTTATTCATAGTCAGCACTTACTTTCATAGATAAGGGTTGTCATTGTTATTGTGCCCGGCAAAAGTTGGTGGAGGTTTTTTTGTTTTTGTGGACAACTTTTTATTTCCTTTTGTCATTATAATATTTTTGAGGGGGGGGGGGGGGTTACAGGTACAAAAATACATGTAAAAAAATGCATTCAAAGATAACCCCAACCCATTTCCCCCCTCAGTCCCCATCCACTCCCCCCACCCTCCGCATCCTGTCCCCCCACCCGGAAACCATGCCCGATGAAAGCATACTACAACCTCTTGCCATCCCACCCATCCATCCCCCAAGTTTTTCTGGGTAAGACTCTAAGAGCTTTGCACACATGGATTGTACAATATTTGCACATTATTATTTTTTTAATTCTTCAAGATCTGTCAAGTTGGTTGTTGATCATTGCTAGACAGCCATTTTCAAGTCTTGCCATGGATTTAAGTCGATTTAAGTCAAAACTGTAACTAGGTCAACATTCAGTGTCTTCTTGGTATGCAACTCCAGTGTATATTTGGCCTTGTGTTTTAGGTTATTGTCCTGCTGAAAGATGAATTTGTCTCCCAGTGTCTGTTGAAAAGTAGACTGAAAAAGGTTTTTCTCAAGGATTTTGCCTGTGTTTAGCTCTATTCCGTTTATTTTTATCCAAGCATAACCATAACATGATGCAGCCACCACCATGCTTGAAAATATGAAGAGTGGTACTCAGTGATTGTTCTGAATGTGTGGGGTAAAGAGATGAGGTAGTCATAAAAAAAATATGTTTAACACTATTATTGCACACAGGGTCCATGCAACGTATTATGTGACATTTTTACTCTTGAACTTATATAGGCTTGCCATATCAAAAAGGTTGAATACTTATTGACTCAAGACATTTCAGCTTTTGTATTTCTTATTAATTTGTAAAGATTTCTAAAAACATAATTCCCCTTTGACATGATGGGGTATTGTGTGTAGGCCAGTGACACAAAATCTCAATTTAATACATTTTAAATGCAGGCTGTAATGCAATAAAATGTGGAAAAGGTCAAGGGGTGTGAATACTTTCTGAAGGCACTGTAATTGGTTTGTATGTGTGGGGCTTTAGCTGAGATTGTTCTTTGCAGAGTCAAGTATATTTGTCCAGACCTCAGTTTTTCCTTGCCTAGCACCATTCATTCTCTCTGTCGATAATTCTAATGTTATAACTTCTAATAGTAACTGTATCCACTGGTTAACTAGGAGATAGTGAGGTGATCATCTTAGAGCCAATATACTGTATCTTTCGCAGCAGTGCTGCCTGCCAGCAGTAATCTTCTCTGATTGATTGAGAGATTCAAGGGGCAGTCATAGCTAAGTAACATAATATATGCAAAGCATTAAATATTTAAATTCGTGCACTTCAAAAGTTATTTTGTAACTTTGCCCCAGAAGCATTTAACTGCAGGGCAATCCCACATCATATGAAGGAATGTGCCTACCTGATTTAGGGGACACAGTGAACAGTTGGGAGTTGGGGCCAATTCATCCTAAATTGTTTCCTTGGTGTTAAATACAGTCTGTGAATAAACTTAAAATGTATAAATTGATGGTTCGGATAACGGGATGCCAAGGTCATATTTTTCCATATTCTGTACCAGTTAAGGGTTGTTCAGATTCAATTAGATCTGTCGACTAAAAAGTAGTTGCCTGGTGATGTGTATGTACATTATCTTTCAAATCTTGGAATATTGTCAAACCATTACTGTCCATGATATTGGTAAGTGTACGGATTCCACATTTGGAACGTTGGGGAATGCAAAAGGACACCCTCCAGATTACAAGGCATTATTGTGAATTATTCGAGTATCGGCATGCCATTTTGATTCCCAGTTACAAATGTTTTTAAATTTAACGCCAAATAGAAATTGTGTGAGCAATAATAGGACCAAAGCGTAGTTTACACTGTTTAAGGGATATATCAGTGAAGACCATCTCTTCCAGGACAATTGGAGACACCATATTTCTCTCTATACTCAGCCAGAGGGGCAGAAAAAGTGTTGAAACCAATTTACGATGGGGCGAAATTGAAAGTTTGGTACAGACAGTTCTCCTACATCTTAGCCTCTTTGTACATTTTATCCGGCATTGTTTACCTTGCCATACACTTTTTGAAACCGCACTATGAATTTTATCCCAGTAGCCAGAAGGGCAAGCATTGAACTACAGACATTCAGCCGTGGCCATGTATTCATTTTGACAATAGATATTCTGCCTGTTAAAGCAACTGGGATATTATTCCATCTACGGAGGTCAGATTAAATTGATTGGAGCGTTCTGTTAAAGTTTCTGGCAATGGTTTAATGTAAGTAAGGAAATATATCTACTCCTGTCACGATCGTCTTGCTGAGAGAAAGTGGACCAAGGCGCAGCGTGTGCAAAATACATTCTCTTTTATTGTAGAGAAAGGGAAAAAACACGCAACAAACACTATAACAAACTGAAACAAAACAACAAACGAATCGTGAAGCTAATGACATAAGTGCACACACAGGCTACAAACGTACAACATAGACAATTACCCACATTAACCTAGTGCCTATGGCTGCCTTAAATATGGCTCCCAATCAGAGACAATTAATGACATCTGTCTCTGATTGAGAACCATTCAGGCAACCATAGACACAGCTAGACACCTATATTAAACACAAACCCATCTACTCTATTTAACCCCCTAAACCATACAACCACCCTAGACACTACAAAAACACATACATTCCCCATGTCACACCCTGACCTAACTAAAATAATAAAGAAAACAAAGAATACTAAGGCCAGGGTGTGACAACTCCCAAATATTTAAAATGGGATTCCATAGGTAGAGATTGAGTCCTCCATTGGGGTCTTGAGAGGCAGTAGGGCTATATAGGGATATATTGTCTAGATATAGTAAAATATTGTGTGCATATAATGAGATGAAGTGATCAGTAGATTTTAGATTTTTTTCCTTAGATTGACGAATTCCTTGGGCCTGGGGTTCCATGGATATTAGATCGCCTTGTCTGCTGCTTCTAGCGATTCAGAACTCAGCAGAGCAGATATTGGCTGAGGGATTGGCATATAGTATTTTAATGAAATTGGAGCCAATTTCCATATGTTCCAAGACAGACCAGAGATATGACCATTCTAGTCTTTCTGCATCGAGAGACAATACAGCCCAAGGAGATGTTGTTTCTGATGAAGCATCTAGGATATGTAATAGTCGACAGACGTTATCAGAGGATAAGCGCTTTTTAACAAACCCACTTTGGTCCAGGGGAGCAATTTGAGTAAATCTCAAGACGGGAGTAAAACAGGTTAATATCTGTGTTTATCAAAAATAGTTCTCACTATCCCCCCTCTATCTTTGATAAAAGAGAAATTAGTGCTGTATTCACATCTCTGCTAAATGAACCTTTGTGAACGGCTGTATTAATCATTTCGAGCAATGGTGCAGCTAATTTTTTATTTTTTTCAAATAGACCTCAGGAGGAATACTGTCACATCCAGGTGATTTACTTTTATTCATGCTATCCAATGCCCTTTTGAGTTAATTGAGAGAGATTTAGGATCCCAGCGAGGTGGCGTCCTCTGTTGAGAGAAGTCGAGTTCTTAATTCTTTTAGAAAGGACTTATGAAGCGGTCAAGATTTTAACAATCGTTACCCGGGGGAAAACGGGGGAGGGTCATGCTTTTTCCATTTCAGTCAGAGGGGGGTCAGTATTTTTTTATTTAATCCAGGGGAGGGTAATGTAATTTGCAATCGATTAAATGTCATATTGCTTACTGTTGTGGAATTATTTGCATATTATATCTTGATGTGTGCACGATGCTGCCCTTGATTCTCTGCTGGGCGTGCAATATCAAGTGCGCCTAGTGTGGTCTCAATCAAATGATGCATAGCCTATACTATAGGCTACAGGACCAGGCTATATGAAGAGCATGCTGGGAGAAGCACAAGGCAAAGTTATGTTTATGTTTCTTCCTGAGTTTTTTCACTGCTGGGATGGTGTTTATAAAACTAAGCTACACTGCATTATACACTGCAATGGATCGGCGTTCACAATCATGAGCCCTGGCCTGCCTTGCTCTTGCTGATGTAAACCTTTTTGTCTGCCTAACCACAGCTGTTCTGTTTACAGTGGCACTTCAGGAGACAAGTCAAAGGCTTATCTGTGCACGCAGACTAGGACTACTGGTGTCCAGTTCAGTTGAGAGAGTGAAGATTAAGAGGACCAGAGGTAAGCTTGCTACTGCTAAAATTGATTAAAAAACTGGATGTTTCGTTGCCCATAATGAAGCTATTTATCAGAGTTATTGCCCTCACAATAAACGATATTTAAGTAATTTACATAACTTACATTACTATGAAGCGGCAGCCACAGAGATGGACAGCGCATGGGTGCTGAAAGTAGGCTACTTTGAGAAGGCCTAATTCATTTAAACAGTCTTCATTTTATTTTACTTTAGGCTACTAACAACAAAAGGGCTTTGTGTTGGAGCTAATTTCCTACTTTTCAAGAAATAAAAGGTAGACCTACCTGTTTGACAGACTAAATTATAGTCCACTATCCATAGATTTTGTCAGCCAATTACTTCAGTCACCATGCACTACTTAAATATCTCAGTAAAGAGCTGCATCACATCAGGCCGTGATTGGGAGTCCCATAGCGCGGCGCACAATTAGCCCAGCGTCGTCCGGGTTTGGCCGGGGTAGGTCGTCATTGTAAATAAGAATTTGTTCATAACTGACTTGCCTAGTTAAATAAAGGTTCAATAAAATAAAATAAATTAAAAAAGTTCAAACCAGGGCTTGACTTGAGGGGTATGTGAGAGAGTATGTGAAGGTGGCTACAAGCATAGTCCTACCCCTTGTTAGTTTAAGATTAAACTTGATTATATACAGCAATTCAGAGACTGCTGAACAACCTTCTATAGCCGTGGAGACCAAAAATGTGCTTTGCTTGAGAAGTAATGTGTGATTTTGTCACTATCAAGTAATTTATGATTTTGTCATTATCAATAACATTTCAACAAGCTATTAAACAACATACTAACTCTAAATCAGTCAGGCGCAAGCCAGGTAGCCTAAGAAGGAATGAAACTTAATTATTAAGGCTATATTATTATTATTATTATATCAAGGCTATGGCCTGCCATTTAAGAAATCAATTGTGAAGCATTTGTGACACCCTAGAGGCTGGCAGCAGTGCCCAGCATTTCACCAACACAATAACCGCACTTCAACAACATGCCTATGCATTCCGCATTTAGGCTGTATAAAATGACATTTAAAAAAATGATGACTCAGAATTAAATAATAATGAAATGAAAAATGCCTTATTAAGCTATGCAGTCATTCCACAGTGCCTTTGAATTCACTTTTAGAATTAACAGTTTGGCCAGTCTTTGGTTTGAGGATCATGCGGTGAGCTCTGCATGCTAATTTAGCCTAGCAGATGCTCTTATATTCCAATGGCCTAATCACAGTCAATACTAATTTATTTTGTAACACCAATATCATGGAATAAAATAGAATAAAATAGAAAATGATAGTTTCCCAAATGAAAAGTGCATTAGGAAAGTATTCAGACCCCATCACTTTTTTTCACATTTTGTTACGTTACAGCTTTATTCTAAAATAGATACAATATTTTTTCTCCTCATCAATTTACACACAATACCCCATAATGACAAACTGAAAAAGCATTTTAGACATTTTAGCAAAAATTAGTAACATACGTTTTCACACCCTTTGATTGAGACTCGAAATTGAGCTCAGATGCATCCTGTTTCCATTGATCATCCTTGAGATGTCTCTACAACTTGATAACTTTACCTGTGGTAAATTCAATTGATTGAACATGATTTTGAAAGGCACACACCTGCCTATATAAGGTCCCACAGTTGACAGTGTATGTCAGAGCAAAAACCAATCCATGAAGTCGAAGGAATTGTCAGTAGAACTCCAAGACAGGATTGTGTCGAGACACAGCTCTGGGGAAGGGTACCAAAACATTTCTACAACATTGAAGGTCCCCAGGAACACAGTGGGTAATAAAAAATGTCTGCAGCATTGAAGGTCCCCAGGAACACAGTGCCCTCGTTCATTGTTACATGGAAGAAGTTTGGAAACACCAAGACTCTTCCTAGAGCAGGGCGCCCGGCCAAACTGAGCAATCGGGGTAGAAGGGCCTTGGTCAGGGAGGTGACCAAGAACCCAATCTTCACTCTGACAGAGCTCCAGAGTTCCTCTGTGGAGATGGGAGAACCTTCAAGAACGACAACCATCTCTGCAGCACTCCACCAATCAGGCTTTTATGGTAGAGTGGCCAGATGGAAGCACACAACCAAGACAATGCAGGAGTGGCTTTGGGACATGTCTTGAGTGACCCAGCCAGAGCCCGGACTTGAACCTGATCGAACATCGCTGGAGAGACGTTGCATAGTTTGCTCTATAACCTATGAGTTCATCACCTCCCTGACCAAGGCCCTAGTTCTTCAGTTTTCCCTGATTTCTCAGTGGCAGCTGTAAGCGGCGGTCGTGTCAGTAGCGTTTTTTTCACGAAACTAATACAATCGCAGAAACAAAGATGGGTCTGCCGAGTTATTTGAGGAAAGAGGCGGGCTTCACACCACTCTCTCACTTGAGTATCTTACCTAGTTATTTACAGATTCTCATTTTGCTCTTGTGTAGCTTTGTGTGTTTTTTTATACCTGTTAGCACCTGTCCCTGTAGGCTTTACAGACTCTACCCACCCCTTGGCTGCAACCCTTCTAATTTAGTGTACCCTGCTCGCACAACCCATGTGGAATTCCTTGTCTCTGGCAGAGACACGCTGAGTTCATCTCAGCCTATGCTACCCTTTTTGGCCCTGACGGAGACATGGATAACCCCAGAGAACACTGCTACTCCAGCTGCTCTTTCTTCATCTGACTAGGTTTCTCTAACAGTCAGAGAGCATCTGGTCGTCGCGGTGGTGGCACAGGTCTACTCATTTCTCTTAAGTGGAGATGTTCTCTTTTCTCCCTCTCTCACCTGTCCACCTCATTTGAATTCCATGCTGTCACTGTCACTTGTCTACTTAATCTTAACATTGTTGTCATCTATCGCCCTCCAGGTGCCCTTGAAGAGTTCCTCAATGAGCTTGACACCTTGATAAGCTAATTTCCTGATGATGGCTCACCGCTCTTGGTACTTGGTGACTTCAACCTCCCAATATCTGCCTTCAATTAATTTCTTTACAACTCTCTCTTTCCCCTCCTTGCCTCTTTTGATCTCACTCTTTCCCAATCCCCTCCAACTCACAAGGCAGGCAATACGCTTGACCTCTTCTTTACTAGAGGCTGCTCGCCTACTAATCTCACTGCAAACCCCCTCCAGGTCTTTGATCACTACTTTGTTTCATTTTCTGTCTCCCTTTCTTCCGAACCTAACCACTCAGCCCCTACCCAGATGGTCATGTCCCATCGCAATCTTCGCTCTCTCTCTCTCCCACAACTCTCACCTTCTGCTAAATCCTTCTCCCTTCTTTCTCCTGATTCTGCCTCTTCAACCCTACTCTCCTCCCTTTCCGCATCCTATGACGTGCACTGTCCCCTTTACTCCCGGCCAGCTCGGCCCTCACCTCCTGCTCCGTGGCAGAGTGACTCATCGCGAGCTTACAGAACAGGGCTGCAGGCAGCTGAGCGAAAATGAAAAACTACTAGAGATTGCGGGCACACGGGAGACAGGGGTTAAATTCCCCGACAGGGAGGAAGTAGTAAGCTGTCATCGTAAATAGGGAATTTGTTCATAACTGATTCAATATGTGTTATTTCATAGTTGTGATGTCTTCCCAATTATTCTACAATGTAGAAAATAGTAAAAATAAATAAAAACCCTGGAATGAGTAGGTGTGTCCAAACTTTTGACTGGTACTTGCTTAAATAATTTGATTAATATTATGGTTTATATTCCAAGGAAAATGAAAAACCCTCTTGGTTTCCGTTAGGATGGAAAGGAAAATATGGCGCTGTACAACGTGACGGTCAGGAGTACAGTACTGGTCTATTTAGCTAAAGAATCCAGTGTCCTGCGGGCATGCGGGAGACCTGGGTTCAATTCCCCGACGGAGAGGAAGGAGTAGGCTGTCCTTGTAAATAAGAATTTGGTCTTAAAGGACTTGCCTAGTTAAATAAAGTTTACATGAAGAGAATAAAATTTCAACACCCTAACTTTTTTTATTCTAGTCTAACTAATACCCAAACGGAGATTTAGTGAAAATAAAAACTCATTGATTTATCAAGACCAGACCCCATGCTTTTCTCAGAGCAAAGCGAAACGGTGCTAAAATAGTTGTAGCCTATTGCTTCAAATCCTATTGCTTCTAACTTCAATATGCTCTTTAAATAAAATAAATTAGACGTACAGCACTTTTAACAGCACATTACTCAACACTAGTAAGACTCATGTCGCCTATGGTAGGCCTACAGTATATCGAAAAACATGACGTGACTCTCTGCCAATAATTACATATAGAGTATTGGAGGATTCTAAATTAAAACCAAAAGCCACCTCATGGGTTCCCTGGTGGCGGCCGGCAAGTACAACGCATGCACTGCGGGAGCCCCCATCCACAAAGCATCAAAATATAGAGAGATGTTGGTAAAGGTATATTGTCATGCTAATATCCCATTATGAGCTATTATAATACGGTACATGGTGTCCAGGTCAAGATAACCAAAACATTTCTTTATTAAAGACTATCAGAAATAATGTTGGTACTTATTTATTTTGATCCAAAACCATGAATAAGTGAGTCACTCAGCTTTATGTAGGTGCCGCAATATGACTGTGTAATCAACTTGATATTTTGGAGGTTATTTTGTTTTCAAAAAAACAAAAGAGAGCGATTGTAATCTGAATAAAGGCCAAAATAATATTTGTAAAGGCCAAAACATTTATTTATGTTTTTAGAGGGAGAGATACGCTGGGCCAATTGTGCACCGCCCATAAAGGCAAAAAATATAGCCCTGCTAAAAGCCATAATGGCACTGCACAACATGACCATGTGTTTGAAAGAGTCATTTGTTTACCTCCAGTAGACAACTTTGTTCCAATATTTCTGTAATTCTGTCACGCCCTGACCTTAAAGAGCCTTTTTATGTCTCTTTTTGGTTTGGTCAGGGTGTGATTTGGGGTGGGCATTCTATGTTCTATTTTCTATGTTTTTGTGTTTCTATGTTTTGGCCGGGTATGGTTCTCAATCAGGGACAGCTGTCTGTCGTTGTCTCTGATTGGGAACCATACTTAGGTAGCCCTTTTTCCCTCCTTTCGTGGTGGGTAGTTGTCTTTGTTTGTGACACTATAGCCCTTAAGCTTCACGGTCGTTTTTGTATTGTTTATTGTTTTTGTCGGCGTCATTCAAATAAAAAGGAGTATGTACGCTCACCACGCTGCACCTTTGTCTTCTTCCAGCAACGGCCGTGACAAATTCAGTTATATGTATTTCCATAGTAATTCGTTATGGGGCCATAACTAAATAAACATCAGCATTTTGAAAGAGTATTTTGATCATTATTTTATGAACAAAAGCATAAAGATGTTGATAAAGAAATACTGTACTGCTGTTTTCACTTAGAAACGTAACACTTCAGAGTACTTATGCGTCAAATACATTGCAGGTAGGGGGATGTTCACACCTACAGTAACCAGGCTAAAAAGAGTATATTGTCCTGCTAATCGGGCTACAAGTGTTTGAAAACCTGTTTTCAAAATACCACCAGCTGTCCATCACTACTGTAAATAAACATTCTTTATTGTAACCTTTATTGTAACCACAATGTCACAAATAATTTGTTTCTAACTTTCCAATTACTTTTAGAGTTTTGGATTCATTTGATTAATATTATGGTGTTTCTATTCCAAGGAAGAAAAAAAAAACTCTGGGTTTCCGTTAGCTGGACAACGTGACAGAGTACAGTACCGGGCTATTTAACTAAAGAATGCAGTGTCCTGCAGGCATGCAGAGACCGGGGTTCAATTCCTGGGAGGAAGGAGTAGGCTGTCCTTGTAAACAAGAATTTGTTCTTAACTGCATAACATTTCTACACCCTAATTTTCAAATTCTAGTCTAACTAATACCCAAACAGTGATTCAGTGAAAATACAAATTATTTTATTAATGAAAGCATAAAGATGCCATTATTAGTTACATTGTTTTAGTTTGAATCTGCAGACTGGCACTAAGAACAGAACAGTGGGAAAGTTTCCCTAGTCAGGGCCATTAATAGTGCAATGTCCACCATTGCACTCCCTTCCCCGTTGGCTAGGTTGGTCTTCTGTGTGCAGCTCTGTGGCCCATCCCGTGCCCGCTGCCCTTGTGCCTTGAACCTCGTGCAGTTTCCGTGGATACAGCTGTCCCATTGTGTGCCACTCGGGAGCCATGACCAATATAGTATATTGTCCTGCTAATAACAGGGTTAATAATATATCTGTGAGAATATCCAATGGGCTTTTATATAATTCTAAATTAATAATAATTAGAATAATTACTTCGTTTAAAAAATAATATTTTGGAGATGATTTTGTTTTCAAATAACGTAAAATTAGCGAGAAAAAGGCCATTCTTGAACACGGGGTGAGACATTGTTACTAATTTGTAAATGAAGCCAGTTTGTTATTTAGAATGATTTACTTCTGTTTTTAAAGGGAGTGAAACCAAAAACCTACAGTCATCTCAGTCGAGGCTGCCACAGGTATTAAACCAGCATCTGTAGCAACACAGCTTGCACTGCTATACAGTGTCTTAGACCATTGCTCCACTCAAGCGCTGTACAAGGTGACTGGTCTGGAGTGGCATACAGTACTACATTAAATAATCCAAAACAAAATAAAGGTTTTAGTAAGTAATACTGAAGTTGTGCACAATTATCATTCTATTTAGGTTTATGTCGCCCATTCATTGTCAGTTAGAGACACAGTAGAACCCAAAACAATAATCAGTGCTCTAACTACCCCTTTCACTGGTCTGGAGCAATGAAGTGATGACGCAGGGTACCGTACTAAACCACAAATTACCTCTAAGTCCCACGGCGTAAGCTCGCAACTTTTAAAGGAGGAACCACTGTAGTCCACTCCTGTACTCCCAGTTCACCCACGACTGCGTGGCCTAACACGACTCCAACACCATCATTAAGTTTGCTGATGACACAACAGTGGTAGGCCTGTTCACCGACAATGATGAGACAGCCTATAGGGAGGAGGTCATAGATCTGGCAGTGCGGTGCCAGAGCAAGACAAAGGAGCTGATCGTGGAGTACAGGAAAAGGCGGGCCGAACAGGCTTTTTTTCTTTCGTACACTGCTGCTACTCGCTATTTATTATCTATGAATAGTCACTTCACCCCTACCTACATGTACAAATTACCTCAACTAACCTGTACCCCCGCACACTGACTCGGTACCAGTACCCACTGAATATAGCCTCGTTATTGTTATGTTATTGTGTTACTTTTTATTTTTATTTTTATTTAGATTATTTGGTAAATATTTTCTTAACTCTTCTTGAACTTGGGCTTGTAAGGGCTTGTAAGTAAGCATTTCACAGTAAGGTCTACACTTGTTGTATTCGGCGCATGTGACAAATAATTTTGATTTGATTTATTTGATATGTAGTTGGCCCACCTAGCTATCTTAATATGAATGCACTAACTGTAAGTTGCTATGGATAAGAGTGTCTGCTAAATTACTAAAATGTAAATGTAATTGCATAATTTATTTATCAAGGGAGGCCAAATGCTCGTTGGCTTCCCTTGCATTCAATGCTACGGGCGGCAACAATATCATACTCTTTTTGACAAGACAGCATCAGAAAGATGGGCTACACATATCAATCAAATTTATTTATAAAGCCCTTCTTACATCAGCTGATGAAATAAAGTGCTGTACAGAAACCCAGCCTAAAATCCCAAACAGCAAGCGATGCAGGTGTAAAAGCATGGTGGTAGGAAAAACTCCCTAGAAAGGCCAGAACCTAGGAAGAAACCTAGAGAGGAACAAGGCTATGAGGGGTGGCCAGTCCTCTTCTGGCTGTGCCGGGTGGAGATTATAACAGAACATGGCCAAGATGTTCAAATGTTCATAAATGACCAGCATGTAATCACAGTAAAAATAATATTATAATACACAAAATAATAATCACAGTAGTTGTCGAGGGTGCAACAGGTCAGCAACTCAGGAGTAAATGTCAGTTGGCTTTTCATAGCCGATCATTGAGAGTATTTCTACCGCTCCTGCTGTCTCTAAAGAGTTGAAAACAGCAGGTCTGGGACAGGTAGCACGTCCGGTGAACAGGTCAGGGTTCCATAGCCGCAGGCAGAACAGTTGAAACTGGAGAATCAGCACGGCCAGGTGGAATGGGGAAAGCAAGGAGTCATCAGGCCAGGTAGTCCTGAGGCATGGTCCTAGGGCTCAGGTCCTCCGAGAGAGAGAAAGAAAGAGAGAATTAGAGAGAGCGTGCTTAAATTCACACAGGACACCGGATAAGACAGGAGAAATACTCCAGATATAACAGACTGACCCTAGCCCCACGACACAAACTATTGCAGCATAAATACTGGAGGCTAAGACAGGAGGAGTCGGGAGACACTGTGGCCCCATCCGACGATACCCCCGGACATTGCCAAACAGGCAGGATATAACCCCACCCACTTTGCCAAAGCACAGCCCCTACACCACTAGAGGAATAACTTCAACCACCAACTTACCATCCTGAAACAAGGCCAAGTATAACCCACAAAGATCTCTGCCACGGCACAACCCAAGGGGGGGCGTCAACCCGGACAGGAAGATCACGTTCGTAACTCAACCCACTCAAGCGACGCACCCCTTCTAGGGACAGCATGAAAGAGCACCAGTAAGCCAGTGACTCAGCCCCTGTAATAAGGTTAGAGACAGAGAATCCCAGTGGAGAGAGGGGAACCGGCCAGGCAGAGACAGCAAGGGCGGTTCGTTGCTCCAGTGACTTTCCGTTCACCTTCACACTCCTGGGCCAGACTACACTCAATCCTAGGACCTACTGAAAAGATGAGTCTTCAATAAAGACCTTAAAAGGTTGAGACCGAGTCTGCGTCTCTCACATGGGTAGGCAGACCATTCCATAAAAATGGAGCTCTATAGGAGAAAGCCCTGCCTCCAGCTGTTTGCGTAGAAATTCTAGGTACAGTAAGGAGGCCTGCGTCTTGTGACTGTAGCGTACGTGTAGGTATGTACGGCAGAACCAAATCGGAAAGATAGGTAGAAGCAAGCCCATGTAATGCTTTTGTAGGTTAGCATTAAAACCTTGAAATCAGCCCTTGTCTTCACAGGAAGCCAGTGTAGGGAGACTAGCAATGGAGTAATATTATCAAATTCTTTGGTTCTAGTCAAGTTTCTTGGTAGCCGGAAAGTAGAGCATTGCAGTAGTCTAACCTAGAAGTGATAAAAGCATGAATTAATTTTTCTGCATCATTTTTGGACAGAAAGTTTCTGATTTTTGCAATGTTATGTAGATTGATCTTGATATGTCTTGATATTTTCGTCAAAAGAGAGATCAGGGTCCAGAGTAACGCCGAGGTCCTTCACAGTTTTATTTGAGACGACTGTACAACCATCAAGATTAATTGTCAGATTCAACAGAATATCTCTTTGTTTCTTGGGACCTAGAACAAGCATCTCTGTTTTGTCTGAGTTTAAAAGTAGAACATTTGCAGCCATCCACTTCCTTATGTCTGAAACACAGGCTTCCAGAGAGGGCAATTTTGGGACTTCAACATGTTTCATCAAAATGTACAGCTGTGTGTCATCTGCATAGCAGTGAAAGTTAACATTATGTTTCCGAATGACATCACCAAGAGGTATAATATATAGTGAAAACAATAGTGGTCCTAAAACGGAACCTTGAGGAACACCGAAATTTACAATTGATTGGTCAGAGGACAACCCATCCTCAGAGACAAAATGATATATTTCCGACAGATAAGATCTAATAGACCAATTTGGGTTTCCAATCTCTCCAAAAGAATGTGGTGATCGATGGTATCAAAAGCAGCACTAAGGTCTAGGAGCACGAGGACAGATGCAGAGCCACTCACTAAAAGTACACATCCGGTGGATAGAGAGCCGTTTATTATGTTCAACATAGGAGGGCCAAGCACATGAAGCAGCTCTTTCAGTAGTTTAGTTGGAATAGGATCCAGTATGCAGCTTGAAGGTTTAGAGGCCATGATTATTTTCATCAATGTGTCAAGAGATATAGTACTAAAAAACTTGAGTGTCTCCCTTGATCCTAGGTCCTGGCAGAGTTGTGCAGACTCAGGACAACTGAGCTTTGGCGTAATTTGCTTTCTAATGATCATGATCTTTTCCTCAAAGAAGTTAATGAATTTATCACTGCTGAAGTGAAAGCCATCCTCTCTCGGGGAATAGTGCTTTTCAGTTAGCTTTGCGACAGTATCAAAAATAAATTTTGGATTGTTCTTATTTTCCTCAATTAAGTTGGAAAAACAGGATGATCGAGCAGCAGTGAGGGCTCTTCGTTACTGCACAAAACTAGATCCAGAGAATGACTGTGGCAGTGAGTAGGTCGGGAGATATGTTGGACAAAACCCACTGAGTCAATGATGGCTCCGAAAGCCTTTTGGAGTGGGTCTGTGGACTTTTCCATGTGAATATTAAAGTCACCAAAAATTGGAATAGTATCTGCCATGACTACAAGGTCCGATAGCAATTCGGGGAACTCAGTGAGGAACGCTGTATATGGCCCAGAAGGCCTGTCAACAGTAGCTATAAAAAGTGTTTGAGTAGGCTGCATAGATTTCATGACTAGAAGCTCAAAAGACAAAAATGACGTTTTTTTTTATAAATTGAAATTTGCTATCATAAATGTTAGCAACACCTATGCCTTTGCGGGATGCGTGGGGATATGGTCACTAGTGTAACCAGGAGGTGAGGCCTCATTTAACACAGTAAATTCATCAGGCTTAAGCCATGTTTCAGTCAGGCTAATCACATCAAGATTATGATCAGTGATTAGTTCATTGACTATAACTGCCTTGGAAGTGAGTAATATAACATTAAGTAGCCCTATTTTGAGATGTGAGGTATCACAATCTCTTTCAATAATGGCAGGAATGGAGGAGGTACAGAAACAGAAACAGAAACTGTTTCGCTCGTTCAGATGCTTTTTCTGGTGAGATACACTCAGCATCTTGTGAATTGAAGGACAATTATGAAAATGCAGAGACGAAGGGGGGGGGGGGGGAATTCTGCCTTCTTGGTCTTCAACTTTACCCAATATGGTAATTTTGAGTTTCTTAAGTATCCTTATGATTACTCTGCTGTTTTCAATCAGGATCTCAGCGATCGCTGCCTCATTGTCTAAATCCGCTATGGGTCTGCGGTCAAACGATCACCCCTCATCAGTGTCAAACGCTCCTTAAAACACTTCTGCGAGCAGGCCTTTCTAACCTGGCCCGTGTATCCTGGAAGGATATTGACCTCATCCCGTCAGTCGGGGATGCCTGATCGTTCTTTAAAAGTAATTTCATCACCATCTTAAATAAGCATGCCCCTTTGAAAAAATGTAGAACTAAGAACAGATATAGCCCTTGGTTCACTCCAGACCTGACTGCCCTCGACCATCACAAAAACATCCTGTGGCAGACTGCGCTAGCATCGAATAGTCCCCGCGATATGCAACTTTCAGAGAATTCAGGAACCAATACACGCAGTAAGTCAGGAAAGCCAAGGCTAGCTTTTTCAAACAGAAATTTGCATCCTGTAGCTCTAACTCCAAAATGTTTTGGGACACTGTAAAGTCTATGGAGAATAAGATCACCTCCTCCCAGCTGCACACTGCACTGAGGCTAGGTAACACAGTCACCAAAGATAAATTCACTATACTCTAGAATTTCAATAAGCATTTTTCTACGGCTGGCCATGCTTTCCTCCTGGCTACCCCAACCCCAGCCAACAGCTCCGCAACCCCCGCAGCTACTTGCCCGAACCTCCCCAGCTCCTTCACCCAAATCCAGATAGCAGATGTTCTGAAAGAGCTGCAAAACCTGGACCCGTACAAATCAGCTGGGCTAGACAATCTGGACCCTCTCTTTCTAAAATTATCCGCCGCCATTTTTGCAACCCTATTACCAGTCTGTTCAACCTCTCTTTCGTATCATCCGAGATCCCTAAAGATTGGAAAGCTGCCGCTGTCATTCTCCTCTTCAAAGGGGTGACACTCTAGACCCAAACTGTTACAGACCTATATCCATCCTGCTCTGCCTTTCTAAAGTCTTCAAAAGCCAAGTTAACAAACAGATCACTGACCATTTCGAATCCCACCGTACCTTCTCCGCTGTGCAATGCGGTTTCCGAGCTGGTCACGGGTGCACCTCAGCCACGCTCAAGGTACTAAACGATATCATAACCACCATCGATAAAAACAGTACTGTGCAGCCGTCTTCATCGACCTGGCCAAGGCTTTTGACTCTGTCAATCACCGTATTCTTATCGGTAGACTCAACAGCCTTGGTTTGTCAAATGACTGCCTCGCCTGGTTCGCCAACTACTTCTCAGACAGAATTCAGTGTGTCAAAGGGCCTGTTGCCGGACCTCTGGCAGTCTCTATGGGGTACCACAGGGTTCAATTCTTGTGCCGACTCTTTTCTCTGTATATATCAACAATGTTGCTCTTGCTGCGGGTGATTCCCTGATCCACCTCTATGTACCATTCTGTATACATCTGGCCCTTCTTTGGACACTGTGTTAACAAACCTCCAAATGAGCTTCAATGCCATACAACACTCCTTCCGTGGCCTCCAACTGCTCTTAAACGCTAGTAAAACTAAATGCATGCTTTTCACCGTTCACTGCCGACACCCCCCCCCCCGCCCGCCGCTAGTATCACTACTCTGGACGGTTCCGACTTAGAATATGTGGACAAATACAAATACCTAGGTTTCTGGCTAGACTGTAAACTCTCCTTCCAGACTCATATTAAACATCTCCAATCCAAAATTAAATCTAGAATCGGCTTCCTATTTCGCAACAAAGCCTCCTTCACTCCCGCCGCCAAACATACCCTCGGAAAACTGACCATCCTACCGATCCTCGACTTCGGCAATGTCATTTACAAAATAGCCTCCAACACTCTACTCAGCAAACTGGATGCAGTCTATCACAGTGCCATCCATTTTGTCACCAAAGCCCCATACACCACCCACCACTGCGACCTGTATGCTCTTGTCGGCTGGCCCTCGCTACATATTCGTCACCAGACTCACTGGCTCCAGGTCATCTATAAGTCTTTACTAGGTAAAGCTCCGCCTTATCTCAGCTCACTGGTCACGATAACAACACCCACCCGTAGCACGCACTCCAGCAGGTATATCTCACTGGTCATCCCCAAAGCTAACACCTCCTTTGGCCGCCTTTCCTTCCAGTTTTCTGCTGCCTACGACTGGAACGAATTGCAAAAATCGCTGAAGCTGGAGACTTATATTTCCCTCATTAACTTTAAACATCAGCTATCTGAGCAGCTAACCTTTTCGCTGCAGCTGTACATAGCCCGTCCAATTTACCTACCTCATCCCCATATTGTTTTTGTTTACTTTTCTGCTCTTTTGCACACCAGTATTTCTACTTGCACATCACCATCTGCATATCCATCACTACAGTGTTAATTTGCTAAATTGTAATTACTTTGCTACTATGGCTTATTTATTGCTTTACCTCCTCACGCCATTTGCAAACACTGTATATAGACTTTATTTTTTTCTATTGTGTTATTGACTGTACGCTTGTTTATTCCATGTGTAACTCTGTGTTGTTGTTTGTGTCGAACTGCTTTGCTTTATATTGGCCAGGTCGCAGTTGTAAATGAGAACTTGTTCTCAACTAGTCTACCTGGTTAAATAAAGGTGAACAACAACAAAAAACATTTAAAAAAATTACACCTTTAGTTTTGTTTGGGGCTGATGAAAAAGCAGCCAGTTGGTGCAAATGGTTCTATTTTCTATGTGAGTCCTTTTGGAGCAGGTGTGGTTCTTGGAAGATTGCTATATCAACATGGTTTCTTGCCAGCATATCAAGAAAGCTGGAACGTTTAATAGGACAATTTATGCCTTTCAAATTCCAAGAGAATAGCTAGCATTGCCATTGTTTAAAATAATGTATTATGAATTATGTAATTGTTATCTTTGGTTTTAATAAACCCATGGATGTGAAACAAAAAGCAAGACCCATAGGGAAACCCACTCATTGGTCGTTCCCCACACAGAAACACTCCCCACCCCCTTCCCCTGTGAACCATTCCCCACTTCCCTCCCTCTCCTCGACCCCTCTACCCTATCCCCCCCAGCCACCGTCCCCCCCTCGCTGGCCCCGAGCCCTCCCTACCCGGTTCCCACGTCCTGCACTATCATTAAAGGGTGGTAGCATAATGACGAGTGGCAGCCATACTTATCTCTCAATAAGCATTTTTTGGGGGTGTCTTTATGTTTGCAGAACAAATAAGAGAAAAGGGAAAAAAAATTACAGAAATGCAAGCCTTAACAGTTAAATAGGATGGCTGTATGAGCAATAGCTCCTGATCCATAATTTTTTTGCAATATGGTCTAATACTAAGTTACTCTAAAATCAATGTACCATCAATTATTTTTTCAATAATAAGGTATGTGCATGAAATGCTGTCTATTGAGCCAGTCAAATTGGGGTTAGCCTAGATCTGTCGGCTTTTCCCCTTGTGTGTTTGGCTTGATGTGCTTCTCGAATAAGTCTTTAGCCTCCCTGGCAGTGGAAAATGTGTTGTATTCTGGAAGGTCAAGATTCGTTTTTGTGGATGAAGCCGAATCTCAGGTTTAGCTTGCATAGCTGTGATCTCACCTCGTTGTAGGTCACCTTCTGTTTCAGCAGTTCGGCACTTAGATCTGGGTAGATGCTGATCCTCTTCTCCGCATAGGTCAGAGCCCCTGACTTAAAAACTGTGGATTTGTACAATTATACACCGAGATCCATTTCGAAGAAGACCCATGCTGTGTGCAATGTTTATCAGCAGCATAGGATCAAGCTTCTCCTTCCCAAACAGTTCATATAAAAGATTGCTCTTGAAAGAAGTTGGGTTGCCCACTTCCACACTAGTTTCAAGTCCTGTGACCCAAACATTGAATTTAGGGGAATGATTTGTATGATTCTGTTTTCTTTTTTTTTAAGGAGATTGATTTCCCCCTCTACCTTAGTTTGCACTGTTTCCAGGTCATGGAGTCGCCCCTCTGTCACATTTGCCACGGTCTCCAAACTTTCAACTTTAGTCGAGTAGGTATCCACTTCAGGTAATTTCCTCACGAACAATCTCTCGGATGGTAGTAAGCCAACTCTTTCTGTTGTCGGGTGTTGAGAGCCACCATGTTCCCACAGATGACTTGTGAACGGATATAATATGCCAGCTGCATACAGTAAATGTCCCACATCTTAATGTGATGTTATATGTTGACAATTATTAGAAACTAAGTCTGTTAACTCATAGTTATTTTGCAAAAGAAAGCCACGCGTTTCAAATCATGCCACCGGAACAAACTTCCTACACTTGGCAGAGATATTTTATAAATAGCTTTCACCTTCAGTGTTCACTAAAAGCCTTATTCTTTGATCTTAAGAGTTTAAATGCATTTGTCTTTGTGTGAGAGCCACCAACATACCATTTACATTTTTAATTTATTTTTTATAACAAAATCTCTCAATAACGAGAATCAAAAGATTTTGTAAGTGGCAGCCTTTGACTGGATTGAAAAGGTACATGTTGATGTTCTCAAAAGCAAAGCACAGAGAACATTGGAACCAGATTTACTTTGGTTGGAGCTTCTACATCCGCAGGGTCAAGCCAAAAATAATAAAGGGCAGATGGGAATGAGAATGGCTGGCTCTGTATTTTGTCATGCTACAGTATACCTGCATCTATTGCCCTGTGCTGATATATGTACTCTGACATTTTGTGCTAGCCTCACCTTATTCCCCAATTATTGAACAGTTTCAGCATGAAACCTGATTTAATGGTTCAAATGAAGCTGCCATAAAGCATTTGGTTGGTTCCAGTTGTAGAACATAGATTTCTCTCTTCTGCAGTTTCATTCATTTTGTTTTAGTACTTTGTCCTGTTGTTAACACTGTGTGTGCAGTAACACCACACTACAGAGGAAGCAGCATGGTGCTGAGAAGTTTTAACATGGAACCACACTGTCCCCTGTAGGTGACAACAAATATTTCCTCTCAGTCCACACTGACTATACGGATAGGTGCCATTTTATCATGTTATGAGTAAAAGCTGAAATCAAATCAAATTGTATTGGTCTCGTACACATTTTGCTGATGTTATCGCAGGTGTACCTAAATGCTTATGTTCCTAGCTCGAACAGTGCAGTAATACTTAACAATACATGTAAATCCCCAAAATAAAGGAATTAAGAAATATATAACTATTAGAATGAGCAACGTCAGAGTCCGGAATATACATGTATAAGTATATAATGGTGTGTATTGACAGTATGGACAGTATGTGAATAGAAAAGGTGTGTACAGCGGTAGTTATATAGGATGAGCCTTGACTAGAATACAGTACAGTACCAGTCAAAAGTTAGGACACACCTGCTCATTCAAGGGTTTTTCTTTATTTTTACTATTTTATACATTGTAGAATAATAGTGAAGACATCAAAACTATGAAATAACACATATGGAATCATGTAGTAACCAAAAAAGTGTTAAACAAATCCAAATATATATTTTAGATTCTTCAAAGTAGCCACCCTTTGCCTTGAATACAGCTTTGCACACGTTTTTGGTTACTACATGATTCCATATGTGTTATTTCATAGTTTTGATGTCTTCACTAATATTCTACAATGTAGAAAATAGTAAAACCCTTGAATGAGTAGTTTTGTCCAAAATTGACTGGTACTGTATGTAAATATTAAGTGGGTAAAACAGTACGTAAACATTAAAGTGACCAGTGTTCAATGTCTATGTACATAGTGTAGCAGTCTCTAAGGTGCAGGGTTAAGTACTGGGTGGTAGCCGGCTAGTAACAGTGGCCGGCTTGTAAAGTTCAGGGCAGGGTACTGGGCCGAGGCCGGCTAGTGGTGACTATTTCACAGTCTGATGGCCTGGAGATAAAAAGCTTCTATCAGTCTCTCAGTCCCAGCTTTGATGCACCTGTACTGTCTCTGCCTTCTAGATGGTAGTGCAGTGAACAGGCCGTGGCTCGGGTGGCTGAGGTCTTGATGATCTTCTTGGCCTTCCTGTGACATCGGGTGGTGTAGGTGTCCTGGAGGGCAGGCAGTGTGCCCCCGGTGATGCGTTGGGTTGAGCGCACCACCCTCTGGAGAGCCTTGCGGTTGCGGACGGTGCAGTTTCCGTACCAGGCGGTGAAACAGCCCGACAGGATGCTCTCAATGGCTGTCCTATTTCAAAGGAAATTGTTATTTTTGACAAACAGCTGTTAGCTTGCATACAGACTGCACAGCTATACCTCTGATTACGTTGACTGAAACACTGAAGCACTAGCTTATTCCTCAAGAGGAAACATGGCTGATAGCATTTCAGACAGATATGAATTCATTCAGGTCATCCTCATCAATTAGTTTGACTATTAGGTAAACACAGATGAGCTTTTTGTAGTAAAGTATGTGAGGAATCCTCACAGGCAACCTGTGAGCATGACCATGATTTTACTCTACCTGTACCACATTAATTGATTGAAGAGCAATATCAATATTTTAGGAAAAACCTAGAAGGAAAACAGCAGATTGATGACTCCACACAAACAAATCAGACTACTCATCCAATCAACATTCTGACGGACTATTATGAATGGGGCAAATTCATACACAGTACGAAAAAGCATAACCACCTAATTAGGCTACTCCTTCACTATTAATACACTGCCTCTTCACCTGGCTACATTAAACAACCTCACATGACCCGGATCGGTTCTATCAATGCTCAGTCACCCAGTAGCTGTACAGATCTAATTGTATAACTTTTATTCATTCAGACACATAAGAGGCATCGGCCATCACAAATCTCAGTTGAACAGATTTCAAATCGATACCTTCTCCAGTGGCACAGTAAATAGCCTTTGACCTATTGAGAGATTTCACTTCACTTTGGGTCACGTCTGCTTAGTTTTCTTAATCCCTCAAGTGTGGACAACAGATTGGCCTCAAGTTTTTCCTGGCTGCATTTAACATTTGCCATCACCCAACAACTACCCGAGCCACTGCCTGTTCACCCCGCTATCATCCAGAAGGCGAGGTCAGTACAGGTGCATCAAAGCTAGGACCGAGAGACTGAAAAACAGCTGCTATCTCAAGGCCATCAGACTGTTAAACAGCCACCACTAACATTGAGTGGCTGCTGCCAACATACTGACTCAACTCCAGCTCACTTTAATGATGGAAATTGATCAAAAATGTATCACAAGCCACTTTAAACAATGCCACTCAATGTATATGTATATACTGTACTCTATATCATCTACTGCATCTTGCCATCTTTATGTAATACATGTATCACTAGCCACTTTAAACGATGCCACTTTTATGTTTACATACCCTACATTACTCATCTCATATGTATATACTGTACTCGATACCATCTACTGCATCTTGCCTATGCCGTTCTGTACCATCACTCATTCATATATCTTTATGTACATATTCTTTATCCCTTTACACTTGTGTGTATAAGGTAGTAGTTGTGGAATTGTTAGGTTAGATTACTCGTTGGTTATTACTGCATTGTCGGAACTAGAAGCACAAGCATTTCGCTACACTCGCATTAGCATCTGCTAACCATGTGTATGTGACAAATAACATTTGATTTGACTATTCGGTTCCATCGACTCACTCCATCCTGCCGTGCTGACTGCTATAGTGCTTTTATGATGAAATACACATACTTGTACTTGAACTGAAGACCCATTGTAACGCTGCATAAGGAATAGAAACTATAATAATATTGGGCTATGTAATACATTAGGTCTATGTCTTACATGGGCCTTATCAGATTCATATACATAAAGAGTTACTGGGGAATATGTGAAACTATCCAGTATCCTTCCCTACGACTGTAAGACCAACCTGACATAGGGCTTTTCTCTATTCATGTCATTTCAGGAATTTCCTCAACAAATCATGAATCGGCTGCAATCCATTTGTTACATTGTATCTACTGCATACCGGTACTTTTTTTTCTCTCACCCTGCTCTGTAAATGTTTCTGTTCACAGGTCCCTTTCAATGTAGCTGATCAGAGGTATGTCAAGGTTCTTGTCAGTCTCTCTTTTCAGCCACTGCTGCAGAGGTAAAATAATGCAATTAAAAATACCTTTGTAAAGGAAACCTTTCAGGATAGCCTATAATGAGTATAGGCCCACATTGTATAGTAAAAGACCCTGAAGGACTGTCGTTATCCCTCTTCTGCATGCCTTCAGGAAATATACAGTCTATAGCAAGAAGTCAAATGTATAAGCATATTTCAGACATTTGGGGAACTAGACATCCCACTGGGCACACATTGGTTGAACCAACGTTGTTTCCACGTCATTTCAGTGAAATTACATTGAACCAACGTGGAATAGACGTTTAATTGACGTCTGTGCCCAGTGGGATATTTGGGTTTGTTAAAGTAAAAAAATGAATTCAGAATTATTTATATTATCCAGTAGATGGAGGTAATATGCCCCTCAAATCTAAAAAGTCTTATCTGTGGCATTCAGTATAACATATGAATATGACATGGATCTACACTCGTCACACATTCATCAAATGGAAATACTTCCACTTCAAACAAACTGAAACAAAGTATCATATCCTTGTAAGTACTATTATTGGATTGAACATACTCGTTTTGCTCTTTGGCCTTTCTTTATACTGTAGAATGCTATGCAACTGAAACGGATAGTGTACGTACAAATGCTTACTATATGCTGTGCTTATGACAAGCTGTCCCACAGGATCTATTGCATAGCAAACGATTTAGCAGATACAAACAACATGCACGGATATCAGCATTCATACTACTTCATACTGCAAAAAACCTTGCCCTGTTACTTAGACAGCATGTGGAGATTTTCCTTTTCCTTGCATGGGTGCTCTTGTCAATTGCTGCGTTGCCAACACCAGTCAGTTCTGGAGGTGCCTGACGTCAAGGAAAGTGTCCCTCAGATGCAAAGAGAGAGGGGCAGAGACAGCACAGAAGAGAGTATGGCAGTGACCAGACCCTAACTGAAGGATATAAACCCGACTGTACTGCCTTGTATGAAGCGATTTCACTTTTTTTTAAATGTTTTATTTTAGCTTTATTTAACCAGGTAGGCCAGTTGAGAACAAGTTCTCATTTGCAACTGCGACCTGGCCAAGATAAAGCAAAGCAGTGCCCAAGCATTCTCCTTTCCGGAGCATTCTCCTTTCCGAACACAATATTACATTGATCAGAGCAGTCAGGGGCTTGTTTATCATGGGTTGTTGTGGAATAAGGACATTATTAGGTATGCAGCACCAAGACTCATTAAGTACCTTCAGACACTGTGGACATGACTATCTAATCAAACAAACTGACGGACAGACGTGATCAGATGGCTCAATACACATGCAACATGCTACCGTTATGCAACATGCTACCGTTATGCCACTGCTGGGGATATCTAGGTGCATCAGCAGTACCTTACAGACACACATAGAAAATTGGGTCACCCCTGTAAAAGCAATTGCCTTCTATGTTATACTACAGTGTTGTCTATATTATTTCTCCATGGAGTGTGGCTCCGTTCTATTTGATCTTTTTCACTATTCACAATGCAAGGGTCGTAAGGTCACCTTTCCTATGGTGATTATATACAATGGTCTGATCCAGATGGTTGTGCAATATGTTTTCAGCATTATGTCTAAGACCTCATTTTGATTGTACCTATTTGTAGTATACTGTACTGTATATAAATATCTTCAGAAAAATCTGTTAAAGCTAAATTGGAATAAATAATGAAAATATCCAAGGTGTACATTTACATTTTAGTCATTTAGCAGATGCTCTTGTCCAGAAAGACTTACGTTACTGGCCCAATGCTCTTAACCGCTAGGCTACCTGCTGCCCTAAGGTCTACTACATCAAGCGTGTTCATTCCTTCCTCCCTTATTTGGTGTTTTATAGTAACACGGAAGGCCTTCACCATCACTATTCAATCTATTCTCCTGGAATTACTCCAAAACGACTCCTCAATAGCTTCCTCTACCCCTTCAATTTCTCTATTACCCCATCATCCAGCTCTCTAATCTGAAGGAAATCTCCAAAACCATGCGGGTCAATGGAAAACATCCAATCGATGGCTAACATACCCTTCTTTTGTTGACGGGGCATCTCATTCTAACGTCCAAAGCAGCTTAGGAAAACCTCTACAAATCCTCTACACATTGTGAAGTTCTGGGGAAAAAAATATAATTGAATTTGGGAGCTGCTTTGGGACAGGTCCAGTGGGATATTAGTGGTACAGCCTCTCGATAGGCCCTTATTCGACGGTGCATGGTCCATGGTCATGGTGTTAATAAGAAGCCTATCCCTGAGGAGTTCGACCTGCCGTCACTATTAGAGAAGAAACAGGTGTCTCATCAGCAGAGTTCCCCTCCAAAAAACAATGATGAACTTCACCCAATACTCATTAGCATCATTAACCATCTTATTAAGCAGCTATCTTCTCAGAATGATCTGCTATGGGCACTCAGGTAATTATCTCCTCACATTGTTGTCAGTCCAAATGTCTTTGGTGCTTTTCATTGTGGATACTTCAACAACGCCGGGACGGTAAACACAACTACATAGAGAATAATAATAATAATGCATGGGACTGAAAAAGAAAAAGTAAACAAGTCAAAACAAAAACGACAAAAAAAAACTTGAATAAAGAGAGTGGTGGACTCAAAGAAGGGAAAGTATGTGATGTATCAGTATATGGAGAGGTTGGGGTTTGGATACGAACCCGGTTTAGGGTAAGGGTTTGATTTAGGTGCTGCTCAGTATGGTGAAGAGAAGAGTGTCAGGCCTTAAAGGTAAGCCTTGTCAAAGAGGTGTGGCTTTAAGAGGGACTGAAAAATAGTGATGGACTCCGAGTCACGGATGGCTAGAGGAAGGGAGTTCCAGAGCCTAGGATCAACCCTGGAGAAGGCCCTGTCGCCGAAGCTCTGGAGCTTGGACCTGAGGATGACTAGGGGGCCTGCTGTGGTGGAACGGAGTGCGCATGTAGGTTGGTGGGGGAGAAGTTCTCTGAGGTAAGGGGGTTCGGCTTTGTAGGTCAGAAGGAGGATATTGTAATCAATGCATTGAGAGACAGGGAGCCAGTGGAGTTCACGGAGGACAGGGATGATGTGCTGTCAGGACAGTGTGGGTGAAGAGTAGGGCTACAGAGCCTTGAACCATCTGGAGCTTATGGAGGGAGCTTGAGTTGATGCCGGAGAGCAGTGAGTTGCAGTAGTCAAGGCGGGAGGAGATTATTGCATGTATGAGGGTTTTAGCGGTATGATGGGAGAGGGAGGACCTGACATTGGCAATGTTGCGGAGGTGGAAGAATGAGGATTTGACAGTGTCTTATGTGGTGGTCAAATGAAAGGGTGGAGTCCAGGATGACGCCAAGGTTGTGTGCATGGAGGGAGGGAGAGACAGTCGCTTCATCAATAGTGAGGGTGAGGTTGCCAGCTTTGGTGAGGGTGGATTTGTTGCCTATGAGGAGGAGTTCTGTGTTATCACTGTTGAGATTTAGGAAGTTTTGTTACATCCATGTTTTTATTGCATAGAGGAAGGATTTAATGTGGGTCAGAGGTGGGTTGAGGAGGGATTTGGTGCTGAGGTAGATCTGGGTGTCTTCGGCATAGCAGTGGAAGTCAAGGTTGAAGTGATGGAGGATCTGACCAAGAGGGAAGATGTAGATAACGAAGAGTAACGGATCCAGCACAGAGCCCTGGGGGATACCCTGTATAACTGCAGCTGAGTCTGAGGTGTGGCCATTGAGGGAGAAGTAGTGGGTCTGGTTTGAGAGGTATGATTGTAGCCAGGAAGTGCAGTTCCCTCAACACCCAAGCCTTCCAGCCTGGTGAGGAGGATCTAAAGGCTCACTGTGTCAAAAGCAGCACTCAGATCCAGGAGAAATCAGGATGTTGAGGGTAGCAGCTTCAGCAAAGGTGAAGAGGTCATTGATAACTTTGAGGAGTGCAGTTTCAGTACTGTGGAGGGGGCCGGAAACCAGACTGGAGGAGCCTGTACAAGTTGTGTATTAGCAGGTCGGTTTGTAATTGGGAGGCAACAGTACGTTCCAGAGTCTTGGCAAGGAAGGGGAAGTTGGAAATGTGGTGGAAGTTATTGAGGATGGTGATGTCCAGTCCTGGCTTTTTTAAGATGGGGGTGACTGCAGCTGTTTTGTAGTTGGAGGGGATAGTTCCGTGGGTGAGGGAGAGGTTGACGATGTGTGTGATATGGACAGAGAGCAGGCAGGCTTTGATGAGAACAGTGCAGAGAGGATCCAGGGAGAAGGTTGTAGTCTTGGATAACATTATGAGTTTTGAGATATAGGGAGAGTCAATGGGGGGAAATTTGGAGAGCTGGTTTCAGGTGTGACGGTTGGGAGGTTGACAGGGCGATAGGTAGCTGAGGGAGATTGATGAGTTAGTGATGAGTTTATTTTGGTGATCTTGTCCTTGAAAAACTGAAGGAAGGAGTTGCAGAGTTCAGTGGAGGGAGTAGAGAAGATGTCATCACAGGGCTGAAGTAGTTTGCTGACAGTGGAGAACAGGTTCCGGGAGTTCTTATTGGAGCTATTGATGATATTGGAGAAGTAGGTGGACCTTGCGGCACTGAGGGCATCTCTGTAGAGGTGGAGTTTGTAGGCCTCAGCGTGGAAATTGAGCCCAGACACTGAGGGCATCTTTGTAGAGGTGGAGTTTGTAGGCCTCAGCGTGGACATTGAGCCCAGACACTGAGGGCATCTTTGTAGAGNCATCTTTGTAGAGGTGGAGTTTGTAGGCCTCAGCGTGGACATTGAGCCCAGACACTGAGGGCATCTTTGTAGAGGTGGAGTTTGTAGGCCTCAGCAAGGACATTGAGCCCAGACTTGCTCAGGCACTCCAGGTGACGGCCAGCTTGCTTCAGGGAGCAGAGCTTAGGGATAAACCAGGGGGAGGAGTAAGAGACAGGTTTAGTTTGGAGGGGGGCCAGAGAGTCGAGGGAGATAATTCAATATTGCTCTGGGCAGCTAGTTCATCAGGTGAATTGGGGGCGTGGTCAAGGGGCAGGGCAGAGCAGAGCAGATGGCATCAGAGAGTTGGACACGGTCAACAGCTTTGATGTTGCATAAGGAGATGGAGCGTTTGTCAGTGTTGTGGGGTGAGTATGAGGTAAGAGAGAAATTAAGGATATTGTGGTCAGACAGTGAGAACAGGGAGGGGGAAATATGAGTTAGGTTGAGGCCAATAGAACAGACAAGGTCTAGTATGAGTCCCTTGATGTGAGTGGTAAAATTGACATGTTGGGTAATATTGAAACAGTCCAGAACAGCAATGAAATCAAGAGGCAAGTTTTGTCCATGTGAATATTCATATCTCCAAGCAACAGTAAGCAGGAGGAGAGTGGGACCGCAATTGTGAGTAGTTCAGGAATAATTCCTTAGCTTTAGGAGGGTGGTCACAAGGTAAGTGTTCATTGAGCAAGATGATTTGTAAGCAATATATTCAAATGAAGAGACAGTAGTGAAAGAGAGTTCAGTTATTTTGAGTTGTACAATACAGCGAGGCCGCCACCATGGCTGGTGAAGCGGGGGTGACACAGGTAGCCATAACCAGCTAGAGTAGCTTGGTTAAAAGAAAATAAATCTAGCCCAATGACCACTCAAAACCTGCCCACAAGGCCTGAAAACTAGCCCATTTTTTTTCAGCAGCAAGAGAGGAGTTTGCACATTTATACAATAGTTGTCTCCATAACGACAATCTAAATACCTATGGTCAAATTGCTTCTCTGCACTTCTCCCATTGTAATTGGTTCATCACACCAAATGATTTAATATGAACTATAGAAGTGATTGATAGTGAATGGTTAAGAGGTATGTTTTTTTCAGAAAACATTCTTGTGACATCGTGCTAACACAATGTTAATCATTGTGAAATAGTGTTAATACAAGTCACATTGCTCTAAAATAATCGTATTCCTTTAAACTGGAGTATAAAAATCTTAAAGCCCCAACAGTTTGCTTTTTGGCTTCTTTTATTTCACAATAAATGTGAATTAATGACAGAGGAGATCCAGTACATCAAGGTAGTGTATTCTACTGTTAATCAGTCCATCACTACTATATTTGATAGTCAGTAATGGAGTTAGAGATAAGTAGCCCTCCATCTAGAGGATGAGGTGATCCCCATGCAAGTTGGTGCTCCTGCTGCCATTCCCTATATGTTGCTCTACAGAGACTAGAAGAAGAGACAGATATAATGAGGGATGAGTTAGATAAACAGTGGGAATGAGACTTTACAGACAGATGACTGAAGGAAGTGTGTGCAGACTAAAAAATAAAGCTTTTAAAAGTTACTCACCCTGCTTTTTTCTTGTGTTTAGCAAACTCCCTGCCCGTATACAGAGCACTCTCCTCCTGCTGTGAACTGCCACTCTGTCTGTCTCTCTCTGTCCTTTTTTGTTCCACAGATCCAAACTATTCAAATTAAATTGTTTACAGTCTGTTTCCTCTCTTCTTTAAGATAAGAGGGTTGTCCTCATCTACCTCAACCTGCTGTGCTGAGTAGATGTCAGTGGTGAAAAATGAGAGCATCCTTGCTGACGGCCTGAATTTGTGGCAGTATATGTTGTTCCTTTGCATGTGGGCTCGGACTCTCATGATGTTCTCATGGGATCTTTCCTGCATTCTGTTTCTCAGCTTGTTTTTTATCAATGCCATCTGGGAGAAGGCACATTCAACAACAGCATTGCTGAATGGCAAAGAAAGCATGGAGAGAGCCACATTTCCAAGTTCCTGAATCTTTCTCCCCCACAGCATCAGTATGTTTAGCCACCTCTAACCAGAACCCTTCTATTTTACTGTCTTCTTTGTTGGTCCATTCTTGAGTGTGGATCACTCTCCACTGTCGGTCAGCCTTTCCCGGGTCTCCTTTGAAGAGAGGGAAGAAGGAGAAAGCATCTAGACGTGACTGAGCACAATGCTCAGCGGGAGAGACTTGAGTTCCTCCAGTCGTTTGTTGTTATCCAGAAGTCTCTTCTTGATCTCCCTTGTCAGAACTACCATGTAGTCTATGCACCAGCTTTTCATGTCCTGTACTATTTGTGGGTCTATTCCTCTGGCTTCAGAGAGGTCCAAGGCGGAACTGAACCCCGAAGTCCACAGCCTTGTGCGGCAGGCGATACTCATCTGTCAGGTCGAATTCCATGAGTTCGCTCCAGGTGTGGAATTCTTGTGGCGCCATGACTTGCTCCACAAGAGAGCAGTAGAAGGTAATTTGATCAGATTAGAGTTTTCCTGGATTGGCTGAGTCTTGCTGGAAAAGTTTGTTGATCCTGTTCAACTCTCCCCCACAATTGGCTGCAGAAACATCAGGTACACAAAGTTGGCTGGGTCAGTGTACATCTGGTAAAGTAGCTCTACCACATAATCTCTCACTGTCTTCGGTGATCTGAAAATGCAGTTTCAGCTCATCATACTGTTAAAGTATCTGATTGACATACTCACTGATTGCAAGCCATCTGGTGTCATAGTTTTAATATCTTCAGAGGGGCTTCATCAACACTGATGGTGGTGTATATGTCCTCATATTTCGAGAGTCGCTGGGTGGCATTGGAAAACCATGTATGTATGTGTGTGTGAAACCATGCAGTATATTCAATATTTGGAAGAACATTCACTGCTTTGGAGGCACAGAGTTGTCGGGAATGACACACACATTTAATGTAGATGATATTCAGATTCTGTGCTTGTCAGGACAAGTCTTGTCAGGACAGAATTGTTTTTGCCACACTGTGGGCTGCGGGGGTCACAAAATGTTTTGTCAGCTGGTGATTTTCGGTGATTACCGTGAGACTTTCGGTCTCATGGTAATTGACCATTAACTAACATAAACACATTTAGCATCTCCTGGCTTCCACACTGGCCTACACGCCACTGATGCAGACCCTTGGAACATCTACATTTTAAAAAGACTAATAAATCCATGTAATATAGCCTACACCTTCAAAATAAATACATTATTTATTTTAGACAGGTCTAAAGAAGCATGATATGAAGAAAATGTAGTCTATTTCAGAAGAACAGAATAGCATACTCTGAGTTGTCCTTATGTTAGGTCCTGATCTGGCTATGCCAAATGGCTGTGGGCTACACTAGTTCATTTAGCAGACAAGATTTGATTAGAATTCCATGGCATTATTTTATAGAATGGCGAATACAATTGAACAAAGCTGAATTAAAAAGAAAGGATATTTTCTCAAACGATTTGAGGGAGTGTGCATAGATAACAAAGAAATAGGTACTCCTATATGCTTAATTTAGAGTTAATAATGTAACTTCAGTTGTTCTACAAACGTTGGGCTATATGTTTTGATTTTTAATACATTGTAAGGCTGGATGACTAATGATGATTTGAAAAAAAAGTTGCTTAAAAAGGCATGAGTTCTGCTTTGTTTTTTTTGCGCAGGCTGTACACACATTTCTCATTCACATTTTGACATGCACTTGATAATGCCTTTGCCTAATTTCCCGGCGGCATCCCCTGTCTGTGGCCGTAATGCACCCTTAAAAAATCCATGCCCTTTGCGTCCAGTGGCCGTTGTGCCCTTGGCCCGGAGTGCTGCGTTGTGCCCTTCTCCCTGAGAGCTGCGCGCTCCAAAGCACCTCTCAGTCACATGGCTCTCAATCACGTGATCAGGTCTTTCTCACAGGCTACAAGTGAAGACAGACACATCAGGGACATACCTGTGTACGCTCTTATCCAAATCCGAAGTGCATATTGAAGATACTGGAAGAACTGTCAACATTTACTTTTTGTTAGCCAACAAAATGAGTAGGCCTAACGAACAGCAGAAGCACTAGCCTATGTCAATCTACTGTCCCCCAAAGTACAAAAGTTCACATTCTATTCTGTGTGATAAATAAATACTCCATAGTATGGGAAAGTTGTGGGATGCAATAGATCTCAAATTAATACAACCACTAGCATCTAAAAAACGTATGTAATTTGGCTGAAGCAACAGATCAGAACGTTTAGCTTAAAATGTTGATAAACTATTTGCTTTTTCTTCACATTAAAAGCGTAGAAATGTGCACATGGCAGCAGGCTATAAGCGCGAATGTTCCATCAATGGGAAAACAACATTATCAAAAGTCACAGCAAATGCGATTATGCATGTAATGCTTATTATAAAGGTGCATTTTTATGGTGAAAATTATCTTGCCCAAATTTGAAACTCTCGTGCTGCTCATGTATGCCAGTTAGGCTCTACACCCCTTGTAAAGCGGATTCATATAAAGCTACCAAAGTTCTATCAACACATTGACTGTAGTACTCGTTTAGGAAAAACACTAGACCCCTGCTACTCACCTTTTTAAGATGCCTACAAGGCCCTCCACCGCCCGCCCTTCTGCAAATCAGATCACAACTACATTTTGCTCCTCCCTTCCTACAGGCAGAAATTTAAACAGGAAGTACCAGTGCTGAGGTCTATTCAACGCTGGTCTGACCAATCTTATCACCACACACACAATTGCTTCTTGGGTGTGACATCAGTACTTTCGTCAATAATCAAATGAGTAAGACTCATTCCCAATGTCCTTTATTAGCTCCTCATGTACTGCAGGCTCTAAAACTGCATTTCTGAGGGCTGTGCATTTTGTTCTGTGGATATTGATTCCTTTCTTTGCAATGTCTTCAACAAAACATCCCAGGTGATCTACAGTTGCAATGCTGGAGTGGCAATATGGGCAGCCATCTGTAACTCTGATCGTTTAACTGTGTTATTCTCTCTTGCCAATGTACTTCCTGTGTCAAACAATGTTCTTGCATTAGAAAATAGAGCAGCATTTCTCCGTTTGTGCATGAGAAATAAGATCGGCATGGTGGGCTCGCATTTCTGATTTGCAATACCTAGAGTAAGCTTTTCTGTCATCTCCTGGGATGCTCTTAATCCATTCCATTATACCCCGTTTTCTTTCCCAGTGTTTGCAAAATGGTGCCCATATTTTGCCCATTTACCTGGCCTTCTGATAGTAGAATTGTGTCTAGCCAGTAAAATCAGTTCATTCCTCTGTCCTCACCTTTGAGCCACTGCAACTGGCACTCTCTCTCTCCTCTGACTTCAACTTTCTGCCCATTGTTAGATAACTAGCTACATACCCAGAGGAAGGACATGTTCAATCCTCTCTCCCTTTCTCTCTGAAACTGTTGGATGATTCTTTCTCAGTTTCTCTCCCTTGCTGTAATGACTGGGGGCGGTCAGAATACAAAGATAATAATTTTGTAGCTAGCTAGCTGTTTGTTGTGTAATCTCACATCACCTGTCATGATGTACGCACATGCTGCTCTCCTCTCACTGACGTGACTCAGCTGAGCTGACTGCTGCAGCAGAAGCACTCTGTCTCAACAGTACTACACACACACCCTCCGGCCCGCCCCTCCCTTCCAATGACTGGATATGAAGCTCCTTCCCCGCCATCACTCACTCATTCAGCAACAGCAGCCTGCCTCACTGTGACCTGCTACTGCTGACTATCGGTCAGCAGCAGCAGGTCACAGTGAAATTAGTAGATAAAAAAAGGTAAATGCCATGGTGTAATTTAGAAGCAGCCAAAAACCCGCGACCAATACATTTTTCACCCTCTACATAGTTTTCAAAGTAGCCCAATTCCCGGAAAAAACGCGAACATGGCAACCCTGTCAGCAGACACTCAACCGGAAATTACATCACAGCGATGTGTATTCCAATTTAGCAATGAGGAATGGGACATTCTGCAAAGTGAGTTGCTTTTCCTCAGCGATCAATCATCCATCAAGCTGTCACACTGAGCACAGGGAGGAGGGGTTGTGCTGACAAATTTAAAAGCTGCATTTCAACACGGGACTTCTAATTGGCAGGAAATTGGACAATGACCTACAGTGGATGAAATTAAGGTCACACAAGGTCCTTTTTGTATTTCCTAATTAATTCCCAAATTCCGAGCAAGGCAAGTGTCACTGTCCGTACACACTGATAGATTGTGCATAGCCATGGATGGCTCATGCCTACATTTTTACAGTGCCTCTTCCTCCTGCCTCCTGTCTAATGTGATTGTTACCATGGTGGTGTGGTAATCCTCTCCTCCTTTCCTGGGGCCCAAGCTATTTCATGGTAAAAGAGAATCTCAAATGCCAACACAGCGCTTTCAATCAACTGTGGAGCCCACTTTCAGAGTGCAGCAAAAATGACACTTCTGAGAAAAAAAGAAAAAAAAAAGATGACCTGATTCATTTTCTGATTGGTGGTCCTTCATCAGCACCTGTGTAATAAGCAAGATAAACATTTAAAGCCACTCTCGGCCTGAATAGTGGTTTTGCTACGCGGTTTCAACTTTGAGGAAAAAAATGTGACCTGGGCTTGCCTATCAAAAAGCATAATTATTAATAGATCCTTATCACAGCCAGTGGAGGCTCCTAAGAGGAGGAAGGGAAGGACCATTCTCCTCAGTGAATTTCATAAAAATACAATTGTAAAACAATTAAAAAGTATAAAAATATACTAGATATATGTCACCAAATAATTGATTAAAACACACTGTTTTGCAATGAAGGTACACAGTAGCCTCAACAGCACTCTGTAGGGTAGCACCATGGTGTAACCGGAGGACAGCTAGCTTCCATCCCCCTCTGGGTACACTGACTTCAATACAAACCTAGGAGGTCACCCCCTTCCATAGACTTACACAGTAATTATGACAACTTCCGGGGTACGTCCTACAACCTATCAGAGATCTTTCAGAATGAACTGACATGTTGTCCACCCAATCAAATGATCAGAGAATGAATCTCGTACTGAAAGCATAAGCTACAGCTAGCTAGCACCGCAGTGCATAAAATGTGGTGAGTAGTTGACTCAAAGATGGAGAAAGACAATAATTGAACAAATGAATTTCTTCAAAAATGAAGGAGAGATAGAGCTATTTCAACATTTTTTATTTCACTTTCAGTTTCACTTGCGTAGCTAGCAAATACAGCTAGCTAGTTTAGCCTACTCAAAAAAACATGCTAGCCTGCTATGACTATCCAACACAACACTGGAACTCTTCCAAGTCAAGGTAAGCTTTTGGTTTTACTCATTTATTGCCACCAGGGCCCGCTGGTGTAACTGCTAAACTGCTTACTGACTATACACTTTAACGTTACCGCATGATTGTAGCAGGTTTACTAACGCGTTAGTTCTATTAGCTATGTTGACTATGCCGTTACTTTCGATATGGAAAAAGAGGGGATCTGGGCCTGTTCCCGGGAAAGCAGTCTGTGGTGAGTAATCGCAGTTCTGATGTCCAGAAGTTATTTTCGGTCATAAGAGACGGTAGCAGCAACATTATGTACAACATTAGTTCAAAAAACAAGTTACAAACAATGCAAAGAAACAAACAAAAAAAACACAATTGGTTAGGAATACATAAAGCCTTGTTCTCTGGCGCCATCTTGAAATATACCTGAATTTGTCCAATAAAAACTCAAATTTGCAACTGTTGGACTAATGATTACACCCTAGATCAGCTAGAATGTGCAAGGTGGTATTGAATGTGTCACTGTCAAATTTCTTTCTCGACCTATGTGCACCTACGTTGTAAACTTTCATTCATAGGCGAGGTTATAGAAACCTCATGATGGGTATAGGGAAAATTTGAGTATCATGTAGTAGCCTAAACCTATCGATGTTACATTGAACTGGGTGAATGGAATGAATGACAGTCATCCAYTATGCTGTAATAGAAATAAGGCCAAGCTCATGAAGAAAAACATATCCTCCTCCCTCATCATAAATGGCACCAACCTCCACTGATCACAGCTTATTGTGGTTGCAAATGTCAGTTACAATACATGTGTGCTGAATATCCAAATGGCTATGTACTGTTTGTACAAGTCTTAATTTCTCCTACTGTCAATTTGGATTGACAATGGCATGTAGCCCTTTTCTGCAGCCCTTTTTTGCAGACCAAATCACCCTCCAGTGGCCTCGAGTGTTATTCTATTAATATATTTCATAATTTCTGCCTTTTTTTGTTGTTGCTGAAAATCCGGTGTTTCTATGTCAAAGGGTTTAGTTCAATTTCAGTTTTCTGTGATGTATATAAAGTGTAATATTGGGATGCAAACTCAAAATGTAATACATTTCAACTCTACATCTGACATGGTACAGGTGTCTTCTTTTTGTAAAGCCCAGAACTATGTGTGTGAGGTGTAAACTTTTGTTTCAAAGTACCAAGACTACCAATAAACACGCTGTGTGACCCTGATTTCACCCACTGCAGTAAAAGGTTAAAGTCCTTTGATCATGTAAAACGACATGCAATTAATTTTATAAGAGTGCAATTTGTATTGATTTAAAATATGTGCAGATGAAGGAAATGGCAATGGATGGATGTGGTGTGCTGTTGCATGTTTCTTCATTATCGTTGTTTGGAGGATATCACAACTCTGGGGTGTTCTAAAATTGAGAAGTGTGTGTACTATGAAGTTTAAAGAACTGTTTTCTTTTTTTAAATTACATTTTTAATTGAACCTTTATTTAACCAGGAAGGGCTCATTGAGATTTAAAATCTATTTTTCAAGAGCGTTCTGGCCAAGATAGGCAGCACCAAGTCATTACAAAAATTACAGACAAACATGAAAAACTTCAAGTAATCTAGTAAAATCCCATAGAATTCACAAGAGTATAACAAAATCAAAAACAGCAAATTAAAAACATTGACAGGTCAGGGAATTAGTCTCAAGATCATTCATCAGTGATTTAAAAATACCAATCGGGACAAGTTCTTCAGTTTAAAAGTATTTTGTAAGGCGTTCCAAGACGATGGCGCAGAGTACATAAAAGCCCTTTAACCAAATTCAGTTCGGACATTTGGAACAGTTAGCAGGATAAAGTCCAGCGAACGAAGAGAGTACCCACCACATTTCTGAACAATAAAAATGCCCAAATAAAAAGGTAGTAAACCCAAAATGGTTTATAAATAAAAGTATACCAGTGACTGAGCCTACGAGTGACTAGAGAAGTGCAGTGGTGCCTAAGGGTTTTGCAGTTTAAAATAAATCTGAAAGTGCCATGGTAAAGGGTGTCAATTGATCTCAAACACTGAGCGGAAGCATTCATATATAAAATATCCCCATAGTCTAGTAAAGGCATAAATGTATCTGATACTAGCCTCCTTCTGTCTTCAAAAGAAGAACAGGCCTTATTCCTAAAATAAAATCCCAATTTCAGTTTCAATTTTTAAGTAAGTTGTTGAATATGCAATTTAAAAGAGAGGCCGTCATCAATTAAAATTCCAAGATATTTATATGAGGTTACAACCTCAATCTCCTTGCCCTGACAGGTAGTAATAGGTGAAAGGTT
Organism: Salvelinus sp. IW2-2015; assembly: GCF_002910315.2. Taxonomy (NCBI): domain Eukaryota; kingdom Metazoa; phylum Chordata; class Actinopteri; order Salmoniformes; family Salmonidae; genus Salvelinus; species Salvelinus sp. IW2-2015. The sequence goes on from NC_036842.1 coordinate 18,863,604, forward strand.
CAGAGGTATATTTCTTGCTTTAGAAAACACCATTTGTTTAGTTGTCAGTGTTGAGGATAAGCTTCAATTGACACAAGGTATTGTAACGCTTCTCGTGGGCTGAAAGATGCAGCGTTGGGTGCAGCGTTGGGGGAAACTGGGGAAACCGTGCCTAGAGCCGGCGCAGGACTCACCGGGCTGGGGAAGCGCACAGGAGGCCTGGTGCGTGGGGCTGGCAGTCTTCACCAGACGGCTAGCACGCACCTCAGGACGAGTATGGAGAGCTGACTCAGGTGACATCAACTCGAGGACATGCTCCATAGGGCGAATGTCGTGCCTCATGCACCAACACAGCAGCTCTCTCATAGATCACTCTTCTAATCTCCCCATCAACTGCTTCACTGTCTCTGCTTCGCTCCCCTCGCTCACCTCCAATTTCACCCCGACTGGCTCTGGTTCCATCCTCGGCTCCGCCGACTGTCCCGTGTGCCCCCCCCAAAATAATTATTGGGGCTGCCTCTCCTGGCCACGCTGCTTGGTCCTTTGGTGGTGGGTAGTTCTGTAACGCTTCTTGTGGGCTGAAGGAAGAGTGGACCAAGGTGCAGCATTTAAAGTGTTCATGATTTAATCCAAAAAAAACAATCGATCAAAAACAACAAACAGGAGAACGAAAGCGAACAGTTCTGTCAGGCAAACAAAACAGCTAAACAGAAAATAACTACCCACAAAACACAGGTGGAAAAAGGCTACCTAAGTATGGTTCTCAATCAGAGACAACGATAGACAGCTGCCTCTGATTGAGAACCACACCCGGCCAAACACACAGAAAAGAAAACTTAGAACACAAAACATAGAATCCCCACCCCAACTCACGCCCTGACCAAACCAAAATAGAGACATAAAAAGGATCTCTAAGGTCAGGGCGTGACAGGTATGTTGAACAGTATAAAAAGCATTACTGTACATACTTTCCAAACCAATGATATGATGGAATGAGATGACAGACACCGCTTCTATTTTAAAATGGAAGCCACCAATATTATTAATTCAGAACAACATTTCAACTCTTGGTTAGATACATACAAAGTTTAATAGGAAAGTTTGAATGTAATTTTTTGGGAAATAATACTGACAACTCTCATTTTAATGTAGACACACCAGTGAAGCGATGCCCTGTCAGAAGAGTAGTGACGGAGACTATCTGTCAAAAATGATGAAACATGGAACACCCCTCAACCAAGAACTGTAGTTAGTAGGCCACAAGGCCGGAAACATCCATGCCAATCAAGCTCAAATACCTCATAATCATGCGCTACAAGGTAATTCCTACAATGAACTCAGAACTGATTGATATCGTCATTACATCAAATCAGTATCCAATTGTCATACTTGAGTAAAAGTAAAGACACCTTAGTAGAAAATGAATCAAGTAAAAGTGAAAATCACCCAGTAAAATACTACTTGAGTAAAAGTCTAAAGGTATTTGGTTTTAAATAAACTTAAGTATCAAAAGTTAATGTAATTGCTAAACTATACTTACAGTTGAAGTCGGAAGTTTACATACACCTTAGCCAAATACATTTAAACTCAGTTGTTCACAATTCCTGACATTTAATCAGAGTAAAAATTACCTGTCGTAGGTCAGTTAGGATCACCACTTTATTTTAAGAATGTGAAATGTCACAATAATAGTAGAGAGAATGATTTATTTCAGCTTTTATTGCTTTCATCACATTCCCAGTGGGTCAGAAGTGTACATACACTCAATTAGGATTTGGTAGCATTGCCTTTAAATTGTTTAACTTAGGTCAAATGTTTTGGGTAGCCTTCCACAAGCTTCCCATAATAAGTTGGGTGAATTCTGGCCCATTCCTCCTGACAGAGCTGGTGTAACCGAGTCAGGTTTGTAGGCCTCCTTGCTCGCACACGCTTTTCAGTTCTGCCCACACATTTTCTATAGGATTGAGGTCAGGGCTTTGTGATGGCCACTRCAATACCTTGACTTTGTTGTCCTTAAGCCATTTTGCCACAACTTTGGAAGTATGCTTGGGGTCATTGTGCATTTGGAAGACCCATTTGTGACCAAGCTTTAACTTCCTGACTGATGTCTTGAGATGTTGCTTCAATATATCCACATAATTGTCCTTCCTCATGATCAAATCAAATCAAATTTTATTTGTCACATACACATGGTTAGCAGATGTTAATGCGAGTGTAGCAAAATGCTCGTGCTTCTAGTTCCGACAATGCAGTAATCTAACCTAACAATTCCACAACTACTACCTTATACACACAAGTGTAAAGGGATAAAGAATATGTACATAAAGATATATGAATGAGTGATGGTACAGAACGGCATAGGCAAGATGCAGTAGATGGTATAGAGTACAGTATATAGATATGAGATGAGTAATGTAGGGTATATAAACATAAAGTGGCATAGTTTAAAGTGGCTAGTGATACATGTATTACATAAAGATGGCAAGATGCAGTAGACTGATACTAGCTAGTACAGATTATACATGATGAGCCCCATGAGTAATGTAGGATATGTAAACATTATATTAAGTGGCATTTTTAAAGTGGCTAGTGATACATTTTTACATAAATGTCCGTCAATTCCCATTATTTAAAGTGCTGGAGTTGAGTCAGTATGTTGGCAGCGGCCACTAAATGTTAGTGGTGGCTGTTTAACAGTCTGATGGCCTTGAGATAGAAACTGTTTTTCAGTCTCTCGGTCCCTGCTTTGATGCACCTGTACTGACCTCGCCTTCTGGATGATAGCGGGGTGAACAGGGAGTGGCTCGGGTGGTTGTTGTCCTTGACGATCTTTATGGCCTTCCTGTGACATTGGGTGGTGTAGGTGTCCTGGAGGGCATGTAGTTTTGCCCCCGGTGATGCGTTGTGCAGACCTCACTACCCTCTGGAGAGCCTTAAGGTTGTGGGCGGAGCAGTGTCCGTACCAGGCGGTGATACAGCCCGACAGGATGCTCTCGATTGTGCATCTGTAGAAGTTTGTGAGTGCTTTTGTGACAAGCCGAATTTCTTCAGCCTCCTGAGTTGAAAAGGCGCTGCTGCGCCTTCTTCACAACGCTGTCTGTGTGTGGACCAATTCAGTTTGTCCTGATGTGTACACCGAGGAACTGAAAACTTCTACCCTCTCCACTACTGTCCCGTCGATTGGGATAGGAGGGTGCTCCCTCTGCTCTTTCCTGAAGTCCACAATCATTCTCCTTTGTTTTGTTGACGTTGAGTTTGAGGTTATTTTGTGAAGCTATGTATTTTGTGAAGTGCACCAGTCCCTCCTGCAGAAGAGCACCCCCACAACCTGATGCTGCCACCCCCATGCTTCACGGTTGGGATGGTGTTCTTCGGCTTGCAAGCCTCCCCCTTTTTCCTCCAAACATAACGATGGTCATTATGCCAAACAGTTCTATTTTTGTTTCATCAGACCAGAGAACATTTCTCCAAAAAGTACGATCTTTTTCCCCGTGTGCAGTTGCAAACCGTAGTCTGGCTTTTTTGGATCGGTTTTGGAGCAGTGGCTTCTTCCTTGCTAAGCGGCCTTTTAGGTTATATCGATATGACTTGTTTAACTTGTGGATATAGATACTTTGTACCCATTTCCTCCAGCATTCTACACAGGTCCTTTGCTGTTGTTCTGGGATTGATTTGCACATATCTAGGAGACAGATTGCGTCTCCTTCCTATGTGTGTATGACGGCTGCGTGGTTCCATGGTGTTATACTTGCGTACTATTGTTTGTAACAGATGAACGTGGTACCTTTAGTCGTTTGGAAATTGCTCCTAAGGATGAACCAGACTTGGGGAGGTCTACAATTTTTTCTTTCTGAGGTCTTGGCTGATTTCTTTTGATTTTCCCATGATGTCAAGCAAAGACGCAATGCGTTTGAAGGTAGGCCTTGACATACATCCACAGGTACACCTCCAATTGATTCAAAATAATGTCAATTAGCCTACCAGAAGCTTCAAAAGCCATGACACATTTACTGGAATTTTCTAAGCTGTTTAAAGGCACAGTCAACTTTGTGTATGTAAACTTCTGACCCACTGGAATTGTGACACAGTGAGTTATTAGTGAAATAGTCTGTCTGTAAACAATTGTTGGGTAAAATACTTCTGCCATGCACAAAACTATAGTTTGTTAAAAGGAAATTTGTGGTGTGGTGGAAAAACGAGTTTTAATGACTCCAACCTAAGTATATGTAAACTTCCGACTTCGACTGTAGTATCAAAAAGTATAAATAATTTCAAATTCCTTATATTAGACAAAGCAGACAGCACAATTGGCTTGATTGTTTTATTCAGACATCATTTATAATGCCAGATCAGAGGCAGTAAGGTTGACCAGAGATGTTTCTCTTGTTATGTGAGTGAATTGGACCATTTCCTGTCCTGCCTAAGCATTTAAAATGTAAATGAGTACTTATGCATCTCAGGGAAAATGTATGGAGTATTTTTGGGGGGAATGTAGTGACGTTAAAGCAAACTTTTTCAAAAATGACTTAAGTAAAAATACTTTAAAGTACTATTTAAGTACTTTACACCACTGACGCCGAAAAGAGATGGCCGCCTCGCTTCGCGTTCCTTGGAAAATATGCAGTATTTTGTTTTTTTATGTGTTATTTCTTACATCGGTACCCAGTTAATCTTAGGTTTCATTACATATACAGTCGGGAGGAACTACTGAATATACGATTAACGTCAACTCATCATCGTTCCTACCAGGAATATTGACTTTCCCGAAACGGATCCAGTGTTTTGCCTTCCACCCAATACAATGGATCTGATCCCAGCCGGCGACCCTGTGCGACGCCGTAAAAGGGGCAAACGAGGCGGTCTCGTGGTCAGGCTTCGGAGACGGGCACATCGCGCTCCACTCCCTAGCATACTACTCGCCAATGTCCAGTCTCTTGACAAAAGGTTGATGAAATCGAGCACGGGTAGCATTCCAGAGAGACATCAGGGATTGCAACGTGCTCTGCTTCACGGAACAATGGCTAACTCAAGAGACGCTAACGGAGTCGGTGCAGCCAGCTGGTTCTTCATGCATCGCGCCGACAGAACAAAACATCTTTCTGGTAAGAGAGGGGCGGGGGGGTATGCCTTATGATTAACGAGACGTGGTGTGATCATCATAACAACACACAGGAACTCAAGTCATTCTGTTCACCTGATCTAGAACTCCTCACAATCAAATGTCGACCGCATTATCTACCAAGGGAATTCTCTTCAATCATAATCACAGCCGTATATATTCCCCCCAAGCAGACACATCGATGCCCTGAACGAACTTTATCTGACTCTTTGTAAACTGGAAACCACACACCCTGAGGCTGCATTCATCGTAGCTGGGGATTTTAACAAGGCTAATCTAAAACAAAACTCCCTAATTCTATCAGCATATCGATTGTGCTACCAGGGCTGGAAAAACCCTAGATCATTGTTATACTAATTTCCGCGACGCATATAAGGCCCTCCCCCGCCCCCCTTTCGGAAAAGCTGACCACGACTCCATTTTGTTGATTCCAGCCTACAACAGAAACTAAAACAACAAGCTCCCGCGCTCAGGTCTGTTCAACGCTGGTCCGACCAATCTGAATCCACGCTTCAAGACTGCTTCGATCACGCGGATTGGAATATGTTCCGCATTGCGTCCAACAACAATATTGACGAATATGCTGATTCGGTGAGCGAGTTCATTAGGAAGTGCATTGACGATGTCGTACCCACAGCAACGATTAAAACATTCCCAAACCAGAAACCGTGGATTGACGGCAGCATTCGCTGTGAAACTGAAAGCGCGAACCACTGCTTTTAACCAGGCAAGGTGACCGGAAGCATGACCGAATACAAACAGTGTAGCTATTCTCTCCGCAAGGCAATCAAACAGGCTAAGTCCCAGTACAGAGACAAAATCGAGTCGCAATTCAACAGCTCAGACACAAGAGGTATGTGGCAGGGTCTACAGTCAATCACGGATTACAAAAAGAAAACCAGCCCCGTCGCGGACCAGGATGTCTTGCTCCCAGACAGGCTAAACAACTTTTTTGCCCGCTTGAGGACAATACAGTGCCACTGACACGGCCCCTACCAAAACCTGCGGGCTCTCCTTCACTGCAGCCGAGGTGAGTAAAACATTTAAACGTGTTAACCCTCGCAAGGCTGCAGGCCCAGACGGCATTCCCAGCCGCGTCCTCAGAGCATGCGCAGACCAGCTGGCTGGTGGTTGTTTACGACATATTCAATCAATCCTTATCCCAGTCTGCTGTTCCCACATTCTTCAAGAGGGCCACCATTGTTCCTGTTCCCAAGAAAGCTAAGGTAACTGAGCTAAACGACTACCGCCCCGTAGCATCACTTCCGTCATCATGAAAGTGCTTTGAGAGACTAGTCAAGGACCATATCACCTCCACCCTACCGGACACCCTAGACCCACTCCAATTTGCTTACCGACCCAATAGGTCCACAGACGACGCAATCGCAACCACACTGCACACTGCCCTAACCCATCTGGACAAGAGGAATACCCATGTGAGAATGCTGTTCATCGATTACAGCTCAGCATTTAACACCATAGTACCCTCCAAACTCGTCATCAAGCTCGAGACCCTGGGTCTCGACCCCGCCTGTGCAACTGGGTCCTGGACTTCCTGACGGGCCGCCCCCAGGTGGTGAGGGTAGGTAACAACATCTCCACCCGCTGATCCTCAACACTGGGGCCCCACAAGGGTGCGTTCTGAGCCCTCTCCTGTACTCCCTGTTCACCCACGACTGCGTGGCCATGCACGCCTCCAACTCAATCATCAAGTTTGCGGATGACACTATCAGTGGTAAGCTTGATTACCAACAACGACGAGACGGCCTACAGGGAGAGGTGAGGGCCCTCGGAGTGTGGTGTCAGGAAAATAACCTCACACTCAACGTCAACAAAACAAAGGATATGATTGTGGACTTCAGGAAAACAGCAGAGGGAGCACCCCCTATCCACATCGACGGGTCAGTAGTGGAGAAGTGGAAAGTTTTAAGTTCCTCGGTGTACACATCACGGACAAACTGAATTGGTCCACCCACACAGACAGCGTTGTGAAGAAGGCGCAGCAGCGCCTCTTCAACCTCAGGAGGCTGAAGAAATTTGGCTTGTCACCAAAAGACTCACAAACTTCTACAGATGCACAATCGAGAGCATCCTGTCGGGCTGTATCACCGCCTGGTACGGCAACTGCTCCGCCACAACCGTAAGGCTCTCCAGAGGGTAGTGAGGTCTGCAGAACGCACCACCGGGGGCAAACTACCTGCCCTCCAGGACACCTACACACACCGCATGTCACAGGAAGGCCATAAAGATCATCAAGGACAACAACCACCCAAGCCACTGCCTGTTCACCCCGCTTTCATCCAGAAGGCGAGGTCAGTACAGGTGCATCAAAGCCGGGACCGAGAGACTGAAAAACAGCTTCTATCTCAAGGCCATCAGACTGTTAAACAGCCACCACTAACATTTAGCGGCCGCTGCCAACATACTGACTCAACTCCAGCCACTTTAAAAATGGGAATTGATGGAAATTATGTAAAAATGTACACTAGCCACTTTAAACAATGCCACTTAATATATGTTTTACATACCCTACATTACCCATCTCATATGTATATACTGTACTCTATATCATCTACTGCATCTTGCCATCTTTATGTAATACATGTACCACTAGCCACTTTAAACTATGCCACTTATGTTTACATACCCTACAGTACTCATCTCATATGTATATACCGTACTCTATACCATCTACTGGCATACTTGCCCATGCCGTTCTGTACCACCACTCATTCATATATCTTTATGTACATATTCTTTATCCCTTTACACTTGTGTGTGTGTATAAGGTAGTAGTTGTGGAATTGTTAGGTTAGATTACTTGTTGGTTATTACTGCATTGTCGGAACTAGAAGCACAAGCATTTCGCTACACTCGCATTAACATCTGCTAACCATGTGTATGTGACTAATAAAATTTGATTTGATTTGATTTGATTAAAAAGTAGGCCTAATGATAAAATTGATGCATTTTCCATTGGTAAGGAGATGCATAGCAGCATGTCGTCTAATGTGTTTATTTTACTTTCATTATATAGGCCTAAATCATAATCATATTGCAGGAAGTCGCTCCTTTTCTGACATAACTGGTTTAAATTATTCCCGCTACACAACAAATAGTAGGCTACCATTTATTCAATAGCCAAGCATGCTCAAAAGTAAATAGACTGATGGCCTTGACAGTATGTGACAGTCTAGGTAGGCTACAGTATTGCTGTGTGATAGGATTAGGAGCACGACATCATAGCCTAGCCTATTTAATTTCAGAGCCTATTGTCATGGTTCCACCTGTCACCAGAGAGCGGCAGAGACCGTCCTAGAGATGTAACAGTTTAGCTTCCATCCCTCTCCTCACCCCTACCTGTGCTCGAACCCGGGACCCTCTGCACACATCGACAACAGCCACCCTCGAAGCATCGTTACCCATCGCTCCACAAAAGCCGCAGCACTTGCAGAGCAAGGGGAACAACTACTTCAAGGTCTCAGAGCAAGTGACGTCACCGATTGAAACACTATTAGCGCGCACCACCGCTAACTAGCTAGCCATTTCACATCGGTTACAGAGACATTAACGACACTCAGGTGTGTCCTATTTACTCGTTATAATTTCCCTGTTAAAAGAGGTGTTTTCTGTTATCCTTTGCAGAAGCTTGAATTGTTTACTGTGTGCATTTGTTTCCTGAGTGAGGAGTTGAGACTTTGTGTTTGTTGTTTTTCAAGTGTACTGTGATCCTGCTGCTACTGTTTCTCAGTAAAGTATTGTGTTAATCCTTAACCACTGATTCCTTGTCTGGTCTCTTCTCTGCACCTGGGTTCACCCTCACCACATCACACCTATACCAAGGCAGGAGATAGAAACACAATCATGTATTGATAAACAAATAAATGAACACAATTCATCTTTTGTGGAAAATCAAAAATCAATCTTGCAGAATGCATGGCCAGTATTTGACACTTGCTAGGCATGCATCTTTAGTTTGGGGAAGTCACTGCAGCCTTCTGCCCATACCTCTACAGATATGTAAACTTCTGACCCACTGGAATTGTGACACAGTGAATTATAAGTGAAATAATCTGTCTGTAAACAATTGTTGGAAAAATTACTTGTGTCATGCACAAAGTAGATGTCCTAACCGACTTGCCAAAACTATAGTTTGTTAACAAGAAATTTGTGGAGTGGTTGAAAAACAAGTTTTAATGACTTCCTAAGTGTATGTAAACTTCTGACTTCAAATGTAATTTCAGTTGGGAGTACTTTAAGGCTGAAAACAATAAACTTGTTCGATTACATGAGTAAACAACATAATACTCTTTGTAGATGACACAGAAACGTCTCATTGATCAAAGCGCCATACCAAATTCTTACCCCCTCGACAAATCTGAACTCCACTGATAGAGAGTAGAATAAAGAGCAGGGAAATGGGTCAATGTTCTTGCAGCCTCTTTTGTGAGTACTTGTGAACTGAAAATCCTTGGGTAGCCTACATGTGATGGATTTGATGTTGAACAGTGTGATTTTGACAACCCCTATCATTCATTTTGTTTCTAGACTTACAATCTTCAAATATTTCCTCACTAGACAGAAAATTCTTAATAAAACAATATTGGGATTCAAAAAGCTAAAAGAACACTCATTAAAATGTTTAATAGAGCTTCCTATATACTTTTTTTATTTTTTCCCAAAATGACATTTTGCGTGGACACTGGTACACACAAAGATTAAAGTCACCTTACTGCAAACTAGGTCAACTACATTCAAGATAATTGGCTTCTGTGTGTTTATGTCTAGCCTGCCTCAATCAGAATGTATAAAACATTTTATTTTCTGAACCCTGATTCAATAACATTGATCACAGTGTGATACACGCCAAGCTCCAAACTCCCAAATTACTTCATCATGCTTGCAGCTAAATAATACCTGCACCAAGAGGTCAATTCAGGATGATTAGATTTTTTTCTGAGATTATAGTTAGATTGACTAAACGTTTTGCCATTTGGTGTGTCTAAATCTTAACCAAAGGTATATGGTCCATAACAAACTAAATTCATCCATCCCTCATTCTACCCATTGCTAGTAACTATCTAGATGTATCACTGTTTTCCCCAGCCATGAGATTCACAGGTGACCCTGCTCCCCAGTGCTCATGAACTCAACGTATACAAAGTATATGTCCTCTGTATAAGAGTCGTGCTTCAGGTAGGGTCCTGGGGGCAATCAGAGTGCTGCTGTTTCTGGCAGAATAGTTTCCTTTTTGGGCAGAATGTGGTTGAGAAAAAGAGAGGGCAGAGAGAGGGAAGGAGAGAGAGGAGAGGGCAATTCAATTGGATAGGCTTTCACCACACAGCCCTTGGGAGAATACAAATGTGAGTCTAGAGTGGAGGTTGTTTTGGTATATTTCTTAGAGACAATACACATCCAGATATGAAATAAGTATGTGAAAAGGAAGGGTTACTAGGAGGTCAAGCAGAAATAATGTAGGCGTCTTTTCATGATAATTGAGGCCATTGCTCATGTACTAGAGGTTCAGTACAGTGAGAAGAGACTGCACTTCCATTTACCCTGAGAGAGCTGGATTGTGAACACAGAACACTTTCTGCTGTGAACAGAAAAGTTTCCCATATCTATTATGAGTCCCAGCGAAAACAAAATAACCTTTTCACATCAACGCCTAGTATATGATGTACAAGTTGACAAAAAATTTAGCCAAAGACCTCATTATTTCTCCTCTGGAGCTTTGTGAGGTGCTGTTCAATGACAAATCCACAGCTAAATGAGACGCGAGGATTATGGAGCCGACAGATGCTTATTAACATATCCAGTAGTTCTCCAGTGAAACAAATGCTACGTATCATTCTAGCAGAGATAAGCAACACACCAGTCTTAATACAGACTGTGCTAGGGGTGGATTGGGGGACCTTCTCACTAAAGAGAAACACAGCTGTCTCCAATGTATTTAATCTTCATCACGTCTCCCGCCTCGGAACAATTTATTCAGGATGAAAATTGGTTTGTCAGTCGGCCCTCTTTTTATGTTTTCCCCAAAATGTTGAGCGTTCAGTCAGGTGCATTTCCCGTGATGATGTATTGTGGCTCATCAAAGAGGTCCCATGAGTCAATCTGACAGCGCATCATAGAGAGAGACATGGATGGCTTTTCACTAAATCCATCATCGTTAAAGTCTCAGAGACTGCCGGGGCCTGCCAGTTATGCATTCTGCTTTTTTGCTCCAATGCTCAAATCAGTATGTTTTTTGGCCATTGTTGGCATATATGGACACCGGCCTGACTATGAACTCATCACAACGCTCAATGAGGTCTTGTCAGAGTTAATAGTGTCTGGTACAACAGCCAACGCTTTTCCATTTAAGAACCTGGCAATTAGCTCGCCTAGTCTCTGCACTGGACCCAGCTCCAGCTCCTTGTCTAAGTGGTAAGAGAACACCTTAACTCACGCAGCAACATGTCACACTACCACCCAACATCAAGGATGACCATGGATGCCTTAATCTAATTTACTCAGCTAGAGCTACATTTGATCCAATAGCAAGGCCTACTTTGAACTGAGAAGCACAAGGGACAGGGTAGTAATACATTGTGTGTCTCTCAATGTCACAAGTGAGAGAGACAGAGTTAAGACAGAGAAAGAAAAATACAGAAAGAGAGATACAGACAGAAAAGACAAAGACAAAGGGAGAACTATGGGAGTTCAGACACAGAGGGGGAGATGGGCGGGAGCAGATGGATTGCATCACCCTTTACACATGTCCCAGTTTGCATTTGGGCAATAGAGATATCTTTAGTGCTTTCTGCTGATTCTCCAGATTAATCTGACTGCAGGATCAAAGACAAACACGGATACACAGATCAGGAAATGAATAGCAGAAAACCCACTCCTTCTCTAGTCTTATCTCCCAGAGTAGTTGATTGTTATCCTCAACCCAGTGTGTTATGCTACTCCAACCCTTGATAGGACCATTTGAGATGTGTACATTGACAGAAGACACAATGAGATCTCTCTCAGCCCTTTTCATTTTCTCTGTAAATTATTTATGAGATGAGGATGCGAGGGTGTCAGATTATGGTATAGGGGATGTCGTGGGGGGTTGATGTCAAAGTTGAGGTACAGCAGAGTGTACCTAAAGTAGGAGTGTGATCATCATGATAACATTTCACTCTCAAATGAACCAGTATCTGGGCAGAGGCGGCGGCAATGAATATGAGTCTCATCTCTAGCCCAGTTAGCTACCATTCATTTTCCCATTAGACAGCTTTGCAAGCGTTATGAAAATACATTTGTTACTCACCAAATATGGAGATTCATTAAGCAGCTATCGTCCTTTACCGCCGTCACGCACAGTATGTACTTCCAAAAAAGGTCTTAATAAAAATGTACAAGCAACCGACAAAATGTCTTGTCTGGAAAGAATGTATATTTTTTGACCAAGTGTGCATGTGCCAAATCCGCCTCTTCGGCACCTCCAATAAAATCACTCATTACTGCCACGCACAGGTCGGCTGATCCAGCAGTGATTTCATCACCTACAACAGTGTATGAATGTTATATCAACCTGTTGCTTCACACGCTCTACACGGAATGCCATAATATTTCATGTAAGTAGAATAGGTAGACAATGTACTGTAGGGTAGATCTTTACAGTGTTCTTTCCGAAGAGGTGTGTTTGGCACATGCACTTGGTCAAAAACAATACATTATTTTGAGTAAGGCATTATTTAATTGTTTTGGGGTACATTTTTATTTAGAACTTTTTTGGAAGTGCGGCAGTAAATTAGTTGCTATGCGAAACTCTGTATTTGGTGAGTAACGGACACATTTTGACATAACGCTTGCAGAGCCGTCTAATGGGAAAATGAATGATAGCTAACTGGGCTAGAGAGGAGAATCATTATACACTGCTCAAAAAAATAAAGGGAACACTTAAACAACACAATGTAACTCCAAGTCAATCACACTTCTGTGAAATCAAACTGGCCACTTAGGAAGCAACACTGATTGACAATACATTTCACACGCTGTTGTGCAAATGGAATAGACAACAGGTGGAAATTATAGGCAATTAGCAAGACACCCCCAATAAAGGAGTGGTTCTGCAGGCGGTGACCACAGACCACTTCTCAGGTCCTATGCTTCCTGGCTGATGTTTTGGTCACTTTTGAATGCTGGCGGTGCTTTCACTCTAGTGGTAGCATGAGACGGAGTCTACAACCCACACAAGTGGCTCAGGTAGTGCAGCTCATCCAGGTTGGCACATCAATGCGAGGTGTGGCAAGAAGGTTTGCTGTGTCTGTAGCGAGTGTCAGAGCATGGAGGCGCTACCAGGAGACAGGCCAGTACATCAGGAGACGTGGAGGAGGCCGTAGGAGGGCAACAACCCAGCAGCAGGACCGCTACCTCCGCCTTTGTGCAAGGAGGAGCACTGCCAGAGCCTGCAAAATGACATCCAGCAGGCCACAAATGTGCATGTGTCTGCTCAAACGGTCAGAAACAGACTCCATGAGGGTGGTATGAGGGCCCGACGTCCACAGGTGGGGGTTGTGCTTACAGCCCAACACCGTGCAGGACGTTTGGCATTTGCCAGAGAACACCAAGATTGGCAAATTCGCCACTGGCGCCCTGTGCTCTTCACAGATGAAAGCAGGTTCACACTGAGCACGTGACAGACGTGACAGAGTCTGGAGACGCCGTGGAGAACGTTCTGCTGCCTGCAACATCCTCCAGCATGACCGGTTTGGCGGTGGGTCAGTCATGGTGTGGGGTGGCATTCTTTGGGGGACCGCACAGCCCTCCATGTGCTCGCCAGAGGTACCTGACTGCCATTAGGTACCGAGATGAGATCCTCAGACCCCTTGTGAGACCATATGCTGGTGCGGTTGGCTCTGGGTTCCTCCTAATGCAAGACAATGCTAGACCTCATGTGGCTGGAGTGTGTCAGCAGTTCCTGCAAGAGGAAGGCATTGATGCTATGGACTGGCCCGCCCGTTCCCCAGACCTGAATCCAATTGAGCACATCTGGGACATCATGTCTCGCTCTAGTCCAGGTCTGGGAGGAGATCCCTCAGGAGACCATCCACCACCTCATCAGGAGCATGCCCAGGCATTGTAGGGAGGTCATACAGGCACGTGGAGGCCACACACACTACTGAGCCTCATTTTGACTTGTTTTAAGGACATTACATCAAAGTTGGATCAGCCTGTAGTGTGGTTTTCCACTTTAATTTTGAGTGTGACTCCAAATCCAGACCTCCATGGGTTGATAAATTTGATTTCCATTGATAATTTTTGTGTGATTTTGTTGTCAGCACATTCAACTATGTAAAGACAAAAGTATTTAATAAGAATATTTCATTCATTCAGTTCTAGGATGTGTTATTTTAGTGTTCCCTTCATTTTTTTGAGCAGTGTATTTATCGTCTCCTCCTCTCATACAGCTTTTACAAGGTGGATAACAGGTCATTTAGGAGCCATCAAAATAAGACAAAATGTTTTGTTTTGTTTTGAAAGTCTGTTAAACTCATTTATATCAGTACATCAATACTACCCTCTTAAAAAATAGAATCATATATGAGGTATTCAAAACTTATTTTCAAAGAAGGCGAAAGTGCAGAGATTCAATGTCTACAGGCAGTAAACGGACATCCTTATTAATTGGTACATTGGGGGTTTGTTTGATATGTAAATTCTTCAGTCATCTCCATGTGCTGCTGAGATATCGTGAGATAATCTGCTCTACTTTCTTCGTTATAGCTACTGTAATAAATTATATGAGAGAGTAGATGTCACGTGTTCCCCTCACCATTGGAGTATTTATTAATTATTTTGATTTTTCAGTATTTTATTTAACATATTTTGCATGCCTTATTCAAATTTTGCATGATTCTCTATGTCTATGGTTGCTGTGTTTCTCCCTCGTGTTTCCTAATTGATAGATTGTTTGTAGACTCCTCCTCATTGGCTGGTCTTCTTGGAGACGGGCGTTGGCCCAGGTGTGCCACACCTAGGCCTAATCAACCAACGAGCTACCTTAAATGGAGCTTCCAGTTCACTCTTGGTGGGTTGCTGAGAACGCCAACATCGAACTGCCACACCTAGCCACCGATGAGGGGGACACAAGCATGTGTGGTTAACTACTTCTGTTCAGAATAGCTCCCTGCTCATGGATGTTTTTTTCTCCCCCATCTGTGGCCTGTAATTGACCGAACCATGGGTTGGGTGCCACAGTCGCTTGATGATGCCGAGGAACGACAACCGATGAACGAACCAATGGCGGATGGTTGATCGACGGGTGGTGGCAGCGGCCATCTTGACGACCCTTCAGCAGCATGGACGAACAGTCTTCTCTAGGACTGAATTTGGTGTGTTTGTTTGAATGGTGTTTATTATTTTTTATTATGTACTCCCTGAGATTTGCAGTAAAAACCTTTAGCCTTGTCTGTCTTGGCCTGCCATCTCAGAACCTGTTTTTACATAAACCTGGGATTTATTGGACAAATCCAGCAGACAAATGGCACAGGAAATCATAAACTGTAGACTCTCTAGATTCAAACTCTGTCTCAATAGACAACCACTATACAGTACCTATAACAATGACCACAGGACAATAGAGGGCTTTGCCCTATCTGGTGTAATCATTGATTTGGCTATACCATGCAACCTGAGGGTAAATGTAATGTTCTGCATATCAAATCAGCAAAAAAATAAACGTCCTCTCACTCTCAACTGCGTTTATTTTCAGCAAACTTAAAATTTGTAAATATTTGTATGAACATAATATTCAACAATTTAGACAAACTGAACAAGTTCCACAGATGTGACTTAACGTCAGAACAGTAGAGTCCCTGTCCAGCTTCTGAAAACATACCTCTTCAGAGTATCTTTACTAAATCCCCCCAAAAAACAAACACTCACAATTGTCTTTTCCTACTAGGTCCAACTTTGCTATTTTATTGAACAAACATGCACTTACTATGACTGTGAAATATGGTTGTCTCACCTAGCTCTCTTAAAATTAATGCACTAAGTCGCTCTGGATAAGCGTCTGCTAAATGACAAATGTGAGATGAAAATGTAATTACAGATACAAGTAGTAGGCTATGGCCAGAACGGCATACTCCTCGGCTACTCCCACCCCTCACTGATGCCGGCTCTGCACTGAGTTGTAGAAAAGGTGGTATACCTGCAAGAAAGTATCAAATAAGGGACTGTTTGAAAGGGGTTCATATAAACATTGCCTTTTTTTCAGGTCACACACTGAATTTTGTCTGATATGTAACAGTGAGTCTGAAAAGTTGGAGTTTCAGCCCTGAGACTAACAGACTTAGAGTAACTGTAAAGGGGGGAGGGAGAGGAAATAGAGGTAGTGATGGGAGAGCAGGGGGAGGATTACTACAGCGTGATGAGCCTTTCATCTAGCTGCAGCGTTCTCATTCTGTGCAGTCTTGCCAGAATGCCCCTAGCTCATCAGTGTTCAACCTGACCCTGATCTGCAATTCGACACAACCCTCCCACACGCTGCAGCCTGCTGTAAAACCACCACCTTACAGCTAATTAGATAGCTCCTCTAATTTCATTCTTTGTCTAAGAGTTAATGATAAGTTATAATATTGTAATGCAAGTTTTGGGAAAATGTCCATAACAATCACGGTCAGATTAATCATACAATTTTCTCGCTATTTTAGTGTGTTTTCAGTTTTTCATTGAGCTGATAGTCTTTTGACCTATCACATGCCTGTTTCGCAATTACATTGAAGATGTCCTGATATTTCTTAAATCCATCATTCGAAGAAAATAAATGCAAGAAAGTGACCCTTTTTGTGCTGGAGATGCTGGTTTTGTGCTGAATGTTTCAATCATCCTAGCCTGATGTGACTTGGTAGGGTTGGCATACACTGTGCAAACTCATTAGAATTCCAAATCGGCTCCTTTCCTATGGACACTAGAGCGATAAAGAGAATAATTAAGACGCAAAACATGAGGGCGCTAGGAACCTGCATGAAGATCAAGAAAAGCTTAAGATCAAAGTATAGATCAGACCTGAGGTGTATAGTAGAAAGCAGAATCAATGCATTAGCCAGCTAGTTTTGATAAGCAACCCAAAATAATTTGATTTTGTTTCATTAAGAAATCTAAACTTTGAAATTTGTTTTTGGTTGTTGAGTCAATTAGATTGACCAAAGAAAGTAATTTCAGAATATTTTGGCAAGTTAGCTGGCTAACTCATTGATCCTGCTTTGTACTGTAGTATACCCCTCAGATTAAGTGTCCTTCATAAACTCAGCAAAAAAGACATGTCCCTTTTTCAGGACCCTGTCTTTCAAAGATAATTCGTAAAAATCTAAATAACTTCACAGATCTTCATTGTAAAGGGTTTAAACACTGTTTGCCATGCTTGTTCAATGAACCATAAACAATTAATGAACATGCACTTGTGGAACGGTCATTAAGACACAGCTTACAGACGGTAGGCAATTAAGGTCACAGTTATGAAAACTTAGGACACTAAAGAGGCCTTTCTACTGACTCTGTCCCTCGGCCAGAAAGCAGATTGGCATTTCATATTATTTTGAATCTACCCTGTCTCACCTTGTTAGATATTATGCAAATCGTCATCTGATTTATAATAGTAACCTAGCAGCAGACAAAAACAATCTAAATGGTTGGTGCAAAACATATGAGGAAAACTTAAAGTGACCAGTGAAATTCTGAAGCGATTACTAGAACAGAGTAAATGCAATTCTGTAAAGCTTTGGGATTGGTTCACATAAGTAAGTGAGTGTCATCCCAAAGACAGAACAAGTTTTACGGCTCGGTTTTTAGAGCCATAGGTGGAATTTTAATGTGTTTTTTACCCATTTAATGTTTTTGCTCCAAACCTTTCAGATAAAGAAAAGGCAGTATAAAGAAGATGTTATGGAGTGACCTCTGACACTGAATGCAGGAGAGGTGGCTGATGTTTCTTGATAATTGCAGGGGTAACTTTGGGATGAACTCTGGCCAAGTAGAAATCTGACTGCCTGGGCAATTCTGCTATCGTCAATCTTACTTGAAAGCTACCCTACCCTCTGAATTTGCCAGTCAAAAAATTGGTTATTCTTTATATATAATATACTGTTTGTGAAAAGCTGTAGAAGGCTACATGCAATGTGATGAGAAGAGAGGTGACGTACTAGGAATTAATAAGAAAAAGAGTTTCAACTCAAAATTGGTATGCTTATTTGAATGAAAGCTAACACCAAAGACGCGTGGCTAAGGGACAGGCAGGCCAGTCAAAGAATGGACATGTTTTATTTATTTTCAGTCTACTGAAGTCTTTATATATGCTCTTTTATTCCAGATAAATAGTTTCCTGTTGGGCACCTTTTGTACCTTTTCCCTTTGTTCTGAGAAGAAACGGTGATAATAAAGAGAAACATGGCTACATTCATGCATAACCAGGCAGTTTGTTCAAGATTGACTTCGAAATTGGACGTCTGTACATGCCTTGAGAATGCAGGGAAATGCCTTCAAAACCGGCCACTAGCAGCAACAGTGAGCGCTATTACCATCAAGTAAGCTTGGGTTTTGCTAGGGTGTTGTGGACTGGGGTAACAATTGGGTGTTATCACATGACTTCGGATCCTAAGATCACGTGTTCAGTCCCAGTAGTATACACTCATTTATTTTTGTTTTAACCTTAACTTAACTGCCTAAACGTAATGTTTTAACCCTATCCAAAACCTTACTTCGAAATGTGATTTTTGGAGAAACGGAACGATGCTGAGCAGGTGTCAACCCAGGGTTTCAAAAACACTTTGAAATGTGACGTTTGGAGAAACATGGGTAAATGTCAGAATCTGGAGAATTTTTTTAGAATACTGATTGGAATATGTTCAAAGATTCATCCACCCACGACTCATCCATCAACAATGAGGAATATACATTGAACTCCAAAGTATTGGGAGACTGACACATTGTTTGTTGTTTTGGCTCTGTACTCCCAAAATGTGGATTTGAAATGATAAAATGACTAAGGTTAAAGTGCAGACTGTCAGCTTTAATATGAGGGTATTTTCATCGATATTGACTGAACCAAATAACAGCACTTTTTGTATTTTAAGGAGACCAAAAGTATTGGGACAAATTCAATAATGTGGATGCTACCATGATTATGGATAGTCCTGAATGAATCGTGAATAATGATGAGTGAGAAAGTTAGACGCACAAATATCAAACCCCCCCTAAATGCTAACCTCTCACCATTACAATAACAAGGGAGGTTAGCATTTTTGGGGGGTATGATATGTGTGTCTAACTTTCTCTCATCATTCTGAATACTTTCTGAATGCACTGTATGTACAAAAAGTGCCACATTTTTAAATGCTTCCCCCGATATGGATGAAAATACCCTCCAATTAAAGCTGACAATGTGCACTTTAACCTCATACTCATTGTATCATTTCAAAGTGCTGGAGTACAGAGCCAAAACAACAAAACATTTGACGCTGTCCCAATGCTTTTGGAGCTCACCGTACATCGTTAGTCACAGGCTTCATAAGGAAATGTTTTGATGAGGTTGTACCCACAATAACAATCCGGACATAACCCAATCAAAAATCCTGGATGAACGGAGAAATCCATACCATGCTGAGAGACCATTCAATGTCAGCAGGAACCCCAACGACTCAATAGTGCGCGACGTGAACAAGGCAAGCTGGTACGAGCTCCGCAAATCCATTAGGGATGCAAAAAGACAATACAAATCCATTAGGGATGCAAAAAGACAATACAAATCCAATAGGGATGCAAAAAGACAATACAAATCATGAGGGCATGTAACAAAAGACAATACAAATCCATTAGGGATGCAAAAAGACAATACAAATCCAATAGGGATGCAAAAAGACAATACAAATCCAATAGGGATGCAAAAAGACAATACAAATCCAATAGGGATGCAAAAAGACAATAACAAATCCAATTAGGGATGCAAAAAGACAATACAAATCCATAGGATGGCAAAAAGACAATACAAATCCATTAGGGATGCAAAAAGACAATACAAATCCATTAGGGATGCAAAAAGACAATACAATCCATTAGGGATGCAAAAGACAATACAAATCCAATAGGGATGCAAAAAAACAATACAAAATCCATTAGGGATGCAAAAAGACAATACAAATCCATTAGGGATGCAAAAAGACAATACAATCCATAGGATGCAAAAGACAATACAAATCCATTAGGGATGCAAAAAGACAATACAAATCCATAGGGATGCAAAAAGACAATACAAATCCAATAGGGATGCAAAAAGACAATACAAATCCATTAGGGATGCAAAAAGACAATACAAATCCAGTAGGGATGCAAAAAGACAATACAAATCCAGTAGGGATGCAAAAAGACAATACAAATCCAGCTGTGTGGTGCCCACCAAAGCATCCCTCCACATTCTATGCTAAAAATCTAATTGTATTTGTCACATACACAACAGGTGTAGACTAACAGTGAAAGGCTTACTTACAAGTGCTTCCCAACAATGCAGAGAGGAAGAAAATAAAGAAATAATAGAAAAGTAAAACATGTAGTAATACAAGTAATAATACATGTACATTAATGATAACTTGGCTATATACACTACCGGTCAAAGGTTTTAGAACACCTACTCATTCAAGCGTTTTTCTTTATTTTACTATTTTCTACACTGTAGATTAATAGTGAAGACATAAAAAACTATGAAATAACACATGGAATAATTTGCTACACGGGGAACCAGTACCGAGTTGATGTGCAGGGGTATGAGGTAATTGAGGTAGATATGCCCATATAACTAGGAATAAAGCGACAGATAATAAACAGTAGCAGCAGCCTATGTGATGAGTCAAAGGTTTGTGCAAAAAAGGTCAATGCAGATAGTCCAGGTAGCTTTTTGGTTAATTATTCAACTAACTATTTAGCAGTTTTATGGCTTGGGGGTACAAGCTGTTCAGGGTTCTGTTGGTTCCACACTTGCCTTGCTGTGTTGTAACTTTAATGGGTTACAGAGTTAATGATTAAGTGAATTCATCGAGCTGTATCTAAAGATATTTGTAATTGTATTAGAATTTGTGTGTTGGAGATTGAGAGAACTACATACATATTTTGTACAGGTTAGTATTGAATGACTCTTTTGACTGCAAGTTCCAGAATGCCTTGCGACAGGAAGTAGAGAGAGAACGCGCTAGTTAAGTGCAAGTGACAAGTGATTATCCTGACTTTTCGCTAGCAACTCATTATTCATTGTTCTGTAGAATCTAAAGTTGTTAAATGTAACGTGAACAAGTATTATTACAAAAAGAAGCTTTCATATCAAACCCGACGTCCCGAGTCATTACTTTGAAGATAGTTATTCTAACATGCTGTAGCAGAGAGAACAGTCTATGACTTGGGTGGCTGGAGTCTTTGACCATTTGTTGGGCTTTCCTCTGACACCGCCTGGTATAGAGGTCCTGGATGGCAGGGAGCTCGGACCCAGTGATATAATGGCCAACAATTGCCATACCAAGCGGTGATGCAGCCAGTCAAGATGCTCTCAATGGTGGATCTGTAGAACTGTAGAACTCTTTTCAGCCTCCTGATTGGGAAAATGCATCGTCGTGCCATTTTAATGACTGTGTCAGCGTGTGTGGATAGAGCTTTAGTTATGTGGACATGGATTAACTTGAAGCACTCGACCCACTCCACTACAGCCCCGTCGATGTGAATGGGCCCGTGCTCAGCCCTCCATTTCCTGTAGTCCACAATGAGCTCCTTTGTCTTGCTGACGTTGAGTTAGAGGTTGTTGACCTTGTACCACACTGCCATGTCTCTGAGCTCCTCCCTATAGGCTGTCTCATCGTTGTCAGTGAACAGGCCTGTCACTGTTGAGTCGTCAGCAAACTTGATGGTGTTGGAGTCGTGCGGCGGGTGAACAGGGAGTACAGGAGGGGCTCCAAAACTGACAAAGCAAGCACCGCCACGGAGCATCTTTGATGGTCAGCATAGCGGATGTGTTGTTACCTACCTTCACGACCTATGGACGGCCCGTCAGGAAGTCCAGGATCCAGTTGCAGAGGGAGGTGTTCAGTCCCAGGGTCCTTAGCTTAGTTATGAGCTTGGAGAGCACTATGGTGTTGAATGCTGATCTGCATTCTCACATAGCTATTCCTCTTGTCCAGGTGGGAAAGGGCAGTGCGGAATGCAATAGAGATTGCGTAATCTATGTATCTGTTGGGGTGGTATGTAAATTGGAGTGGGTCCAGGGTGTCTGGGATTTTTTTTTTTATGTAATAATGGTGTTGATGTGAGCCATGATCAGCCTTTCAAAGCATTTAATGGGTACAGATGTGAATGCTACGGGGCGATAGACATTCAGACAGGTTACCTTGGCGTTCTTAGGCACAGGGACTTTGGTGGTCTGCTTGAAACATGTAGGTATTACAGACTGGGTCAGGGAGAGGTTGAAAATGTCAGTGAAGACACTTGCCAGCTAGTCAGCGCATGCTCTGAGTATGCGTCCTGGTATTCCTTCTGTCCCATGCTTGCTACCGAGCCATCGAGGAAGGCTCTGGATGACCAGGTGCTTTCGCTCTCCAAGGCTGATGTGAGAAGAACTCTCAAAAGACTGAATATTCACCAAGCCACTGGCCAAGATGGCATCCCTGGCCGCATCCTCAGAGTGTGCATTGACCAGCTGGCGGGCGTCTTCTCGGACATCTTCAACCTGTCCCTGTCCCAGGCAGTAGTACCCACTTGCTTCAAGGAGACTCCATCGTCCCAGCGCCCAAGGAAACCAAGGTGACATGCCCAAATGACTATCACCCCATCGCACCCCTGTCATCGTGAAGTGCCTTGAGAGGCTGGTCATGGCCCACATCAAGGCCAGCATGCCAGGCACAATGGACCCACTCCAATTTGTTTACCGCTCCAACAGATCCATGGAAGATGACATTTCCATCACTATTCACACGGCCCTAACACATCTGGAAACGAGGAACACCTATGTGAGAATGCTGTTCATTGACTACAGTTCAGCATTCAACACTTTTGTTCCCTCCAAGCTCAGAGCTCTGGGTCTGGAGACAACCCTCTGCGGCTGGATCCTGGACTTTCTGATAGGCAGACCACAGGATGTGAGGATTGGCAACAACACCTCCTCCACACTGATTCTTCACACAGGGGTGTTTCCGATCCACATCAACGGGACTGTAGTAGAGAGAGTCAGCAGTTTCAAATTCCTTGGCATCCACATCACCGATTACTTGACATGGGCCTACAACACTAACACTGTTTTTAAGACTACAGCTCTACTCCCTAAGTCGACTGAAGAAATGTGGCATACCACCCGGGTCCTCTCCAAATACTACCGCTGCACCATCGAGAGCACCCTGACCAGTTGCATCACAGCCTGGTATGGGAATTGCTCCGTCCACGACCGGAAGGCCCTCCAGCCTGTGGTAAAGACAGCCCAGTAAATCACTGGGGCTGTGTTCCTACCCATCCAGGAGATCTACTTGAAGTCCTGCAGAATAATCAAGAACCCCATACACCCCAGCCACAAGCTGTTTACTCCCTTGCCGTTTAGCAAACTGTATCAGAGCATGATAACTGATAGAAACCGTCTCTGAGCCTGTGGGTATCTACAAGCCATCAGACTACTGATCACACAACTGGACTGACCACCTGCACGGACTCTCCGTACCTTAACACACACACACAGACACCCACACACAGACATACATACATATTCATGCTATAACTGCTGCTACCAGACTCGTATTTACTATTGCTAATACTACACAATTTAAGCATTTGCCCCCAATCCCCCCTTCTCTGATACATGTGTAAATATTGTACTATAAATTGTGCGTTCCTGTATAATACTGATGCTAAAATGGTTATTCTATTCTACTGAGCCATTTACTTTATGTTCGTATTCTTATCTTATTGTTGTTGCATTGTTGAGAATGAACCTGCAAGTAAGTATTTTGTTGGACGGTGAATACCATGTGTATCCTGTACATACTGTACGACTAATAAAACTTGAAAGTTGAAATGAGATTTTGTTGTGCATACAACATGACTGTTTTCCTTTTCATAGACATACCAGATGCAATGGTCAAAAATGGTAAGCCTTAAAGCAGTATTGTATAGTCTTTTAAAAATGTTATCAATACATGTACACAGTATAATCAAAGCACAGAACATGTTTGAAGATTAAAGTTGTCCTAACCTATGAACAAATTATATGCCCTATGAAGAGTTGGGAAGACAATTGGTAAGTCTACCCAGGCCTTTCATATGCTTCCTATTGCTCATGCACAGTAATTACTATCCTGTTTTGCATATCATCTTTGGTTTTGATACACAGCTCACCATTGCATGCTGCAAGGGTGTTAAAGTAACTGCCCAGTGTTTCCAGATTTCTATGAAATATGTACTATAGTGAATTACAATATTAATTACATCGTTTTCCTTCCAAAATTATTGAATTAAGTATGTTAAAAAGCAGCTTATCTGTGTTGGAATGGTGTGGGCATACCCCAACAAAATAATGGTGTGGGCGTATACTGGTTCTTAAAAATACGAATGTACAGTTGAAGTCAGAAGTTTACATACACTTAGGTTGGAGTAATTAAAACTTGTTTTTCCACAAACAATAGTTTTGGCAAGTCGGTTAGGACATCTACTTTGTGCATGACACAAGTAATTCTTCCAACAATTGTTTACAGACAGATTATTTCACTTATAATTCACTGTATCACAATTCCAGTGGGTCAGAAGTTTACATACACTATGTTGACTGTGCCTTTAAACAGCTTGGAAAATTTCAGAAAATTATGGCATGGCTTTAGAAGCTTCTGATAGGCTAAATTACATTATTTGAGTCAATTGGAGGTGTACCTGTGAATGTATTTCAAGGCCTACCTTCAAACCCAGTGCCTCTTTGCTTGACATCATGGGAAAATCTAAAGAACTCAGCCAAGACCTCAGAAAGAAAATTGTAGACCTCCACAAGTCTGGTTCATCCTTGGGAGCAATTTCCAAACGCCTGAAGATACCACGTTCATCTATACAAACAATAGTACGCAAGTATAAACACCAAGGGACCACGCAGCTGTCATACCGCTCAGGAAGGAGACGCATTCTGTCTCCTAGAGATGAACGTACTTTGGTGCGAAAAGTGTAAATCAATCCCAGAACAATAGCAAAGGACCTTGTGAAGATGCTGGAGGAAACAGGCACTAAAGTATCTATATCCACAGTAAAATTAGTCCTATATCGACATATACTGAAAGGCCGCTCAGCAAGGAAGAAGCCACTGCTCCAAAACCGCCATAAAAAAGTCAGACTACGGTTTGCAACTGCACATGGGGACAAAGATCGTACGTTTTGGAGAAATGTCCTCTGGTCTGATGAAACAAAAATAGAAATGTTCGGCCATAATGACCATCGTTGTGTTTGGAGGAAAAAGGGGGAGGCTTGCAAGCCAAAGAACTCCATCCCAACCGTGAAGCACAGGGGTGGCATCATCATGTTGTGGGGGTGCTTTGCTGCAGGAGGGACTGGTGCACTTCACAAAATAGATGGCATCATGAGGTAGGAAAATTATGTGAATATATTGAAGCAACATCTCAAGACATCAGTCAGGAAGTTAAAGCTTGGTCGCAAATGGGTCTTCCAAATGGACAATTACCGCAAGCATACTTCCAAAGTTGTACCAAAATGGCTTAAGGACAACAAAGTCAAGGTATTGGAGTGGCCATCACAAAGCCCTGACCTCAATTCTATAGAAAATGTGTGGGCAGAACTGAAAAAGCGTGTGCGAGCAAGGAGGCCTACAAACCTGACTCAATTACACCAGCTCTGTCAGGAGGAATGGGCCAAAATTCACCCAACTTTTTGAGGGAAGCTTGTGGAAGGCTACCCAAAACGTTTGACCCAAGTTAAACAATTTAAAGGCAATGCTACCAAATACTAATTGAGCGTATGTAAACTTCTGACCCACTGGGAATGTGATGAAAGAAATTAAAGCTGAAATAAATCACTCTACTATTATTGTGACATTTCACATTCTTAAAATAAAGTGGTGATCCTAACTGACCTAAGACAGGAAATTTGTACTTGGATTAAATGTCAGGAATTGTGAAAAACTGAGTTTAAATGTATATGGCTAAGGTGTATGTAAACTTCCGACTTCAACTGTAAGTAGACCGCTGATTGGCCAGTTCATCCTCCTCAGGAGGGTTACATCATCCTCTGAGGAAATGGCAAGCATTTTTGAAACGGCCTGTTTGAGGTGAGGTTCTTTTCTCCAATTTATGCTTTGGCCACAAATACGAGTATACGATGAGTCAACAAAATTATTTGGGTATGAGTTAACAGAATATGTTATTTTAACAATGGACTGTCACTGGACAGTTACTTTAAGACATTGTTAATATGGCCACTGTTTTCATAAAAGAGCTCAAAGTATTCCAAGATCATACATTATTGGCTCCTATTTGCTCTAAGCATTATACTACTGATAAGAACTTGGATTTATTTGATTCAGGTGGATATTGTTTGACTAATGGTTCAATGGGCTTGAATAAAAGATCAGTCAGGCATGATTCAATCAACGTGAGCAGTAAATAGTATGCAAAAAAGCTGTTACAAAAAAAGCTGTTACTATAATGTTTCTAACCTGTGTGATTTATACTTGTGGTACTGCCTACTGCCCTCACAAGTTACACTATCCAATCTTACTAATAAACAGCCTATATTACAAAGCAAAATCAGTCAATACAGTATGAGATTTAACAACAATGGTTTGGAAGTCAGCAACACTGTGCAGTTATTTATAACAAACTGAGGCCTCATTGTTGCAGCTACAGAATAAAGCCATCAGAAGCATGTGTGGCTTACATTTCCTGTCCACCTCTCAGGATTCAAGGTGGATTATCTACATCGCTGTAGTCTCCGAGGCACTCTCATTCTGAATGGGCCACGGGCAGCCTGAATACTGTCATGGATTTAGCCATCGTTTCAATGGCAGGGAATTGACAAGCGACAAAAACAGAACTCACTCACTTATTAGCATGCGACAATACAAGAAGGAGGGTATTCCTGTTCCCCTGTGGCATTCTAGCTCAGTGCTTAACCCCATGTGAATGCACTCTTTTCCCCTCTCTCTCCTCCTGTTTTGTCCAGCCATGTGCTGGTGGGGAGATTATTCATGCAGTTATTACTGTTTAGGGGGTCGTGGTGGCACTGGCCATGAATGTGGCTTGTGGTGAATGCCTGGCTGACATTGTTCATCAAGTGATGGGGAGATGGGCACATGCCTGGCACATGGCTATGCAGATGCAAGCACGCCAGTTCAAATACAGCCATCTGTGCTTCAGTTAAAAGCATTAAGGGAAGGTGGCAAACCCACGACAACATCCAACCAAGACTAATCCACTGTAAGCAGGCCAGAACCAGTGGTATACCGCAAGCTCTGAGCAAGCCCCCCCCCCCCCCCCAGCTGTTGAAAAAACTTACATCACTACACATTTTGCCATGAGGCTGTGAGATAATGTTGCTGTTTTAAAGATAATTTCCTGCAATTCTACACATATTGCCATGGAGCAGAGAGAAATTTTTTGTTGTTTTATAGATTTATAAATACATTCTAGAATTGTTTAAGCTAATTTCCTGCTATTACTCAAACTGCCTACAACTGGTTGTGGATGATATGAAGAAATGTTTTAAATTTGACAATGCACAACATTTAATTACATAGATATTTCATTGGCTTTGACAATCGTGTTCCACAATCTGCTTTGCACTCAGTTATTAACCTGGTATTAACATTGAATTTTCCTGTGGTCAGTGTCCCTGTTTTTCTGACACGGTATGTTAAGAATGCTATGTTTCGGTAGCCTTGAAATATCAGTTATTTGTAAAATGTATATACTGTACTTCTTCCACAATTTCAAAGCAGTGCAATAGAAATAATAAAACAAATGTGTTTTTCTCTAAGTGACCTGTTCCACTGAAGAAAAACATTCACATTGTTTGTCCTTGCAATAATCTAAGTGGCTATGTAATTTTAAGAAAAGCTTTTTAGCCATGGTTAAATCTAAATAAACCGCTTGAAAAGTATTCCAAAGAAATACATTTGCTGGAGCTTAGACTGGCCAAAAGTTTTTATAAGGGAAATTATTTAGGCTTGGATGATTATATTATCACGAGTCATGGTTGAGGTTTTTCATTATTTGTTGAGATGTAATTATGTTGCTCAAACGTCCCTGCTTTCTTTGTAGGACTGAATGCGCTTTGGAGCAATAAAATACGATTTAATGGAGGAAGAGTTGTCAGGTCTATAGACAGCATTCAAGGTCGCTAGCATGCACTTTAAATGAAGAAATATTTTAGCAGGAACATGCCATTAGACATGATTAAGGGCATGTCATTTCTTTGAGTAAATTCATTTCATGATGGAAAAGACATAATTCAAGTCGAGTGATACTTACTCTGATTCTGAAAGAACCCAGTAAAAAATAGATTTAGAAAGTAGAAGATAATTTTCTTCCCTGGGAAGTGTGAGAAATGGTTAATCCTTATCTTGCTCTGAATTGGTCTTAATTGCTGCTGCAGTTTCTTTAAAGTGGAGCCATGCTGAAAGAAACACAGAGGAAGTATTAAAGAACATATAAAAGCTGTAATACATCAAACTGTCTAAATAAATTGGCTTCTGGAGCCCAGCATTGGAATATTACAAGAGAGAGACCTGTGTCTTACATGTTAGCAGACGCTTTTATCCAGACGCAATTAGGGTTAAGTGCATTTCTCAAGCGAACATCCACAAGGGCACATCCACATTTCACCTAGTCAGCTGGGGGATTCGAACAAACAACCTTTTGGTTACTGGCTCAATGCTCTTAACCACTAGGCTACCTACCGCCCTAATGCAATGAACTTGCTTAAGTCCAGGACTGGGCTTAATGTGTCCAAGAACTTAGCATTTTGCTATTTGAGATATACAGTAGTCATGGCTCTCCATGCACATTATGAGTCCCAACGCAAAAAGAAAAGGGAAAGGACTTGATAAAACAACACTCAAAAACAGGCTGATATATACTCCATGAAACATGTGTAACATATTTTTACAAGTGCCATGAACACAGTCTTATTATAATTTAATTTAAATAATTCTGCTTAGACACTTCGTACAAGTTGGTACATACATTTTGGTTAAGGGGTTAATTAAGTCTCTCAAGACGTTAATGTCATTTCATCAAACCATATATACAAATTAAGATACTTATACCTCCACCTAGCTTAAACACAGTCGATTTCTATGTGTCTTCTCAATAGGATGTAAGCACTTTACTTGGATAAAGACACACAATGGTTCCTTGTCTTGGGTTTAGGGAGAGACAGCTAATAAAAGAGGAAGAATATCTTAAGATGGTGAGCGGGATGCTAAAGTGAAAATGCCTTAACTCCCAGTAGTATATGGTCTAACAAGCCCAGATAGGCTTGTTGGCTGTAGAAAAATAATGAGGGAGATATCGCTGAACAAAAAAGGGAAAGAAAAAGGGAAAAATTGGCAGGGCACTAAAATGACGAAAGGTCCAATTTGTTTTATAAATGACAACCATACAAGGTTTCACAGGAGTGAAAAATGCTCCAAGGTCTTGGGCTATACAGCAATAAAAGTTCATTTGTTATTTCACGACTAGGCCTACAACTCAGAAGGATGGAGCCATACAAAAAGTGAGGCAGATGTGTGGTCTGAATAGTAGGACCGCAAGGCTAGGTGAGCCTTGTTTTTTTTCCTGCAGGATCACAGTTTGGCCTTTGAATTAGAAAGTCAGGTATAGGAATCAAGATTGGGAACTCTGTTTAGTAGACTATTCCTGGCTCCTGGTTTGTCCTTTTTGTAAACTTTGGAAGTACTTTTACTATATAGGCTACAACAGTTTTGATTTAGAATGATTAGGCTATGTTATCAAATAATATTTCTGTAATATATTTGTCACAGAGTAAGGCAATGCTGGCCTACTCTCCCGGTAAAATGAGGTATTGATCAAAATGGTTTATTCATTTCATTTATGGGGAAGCTTATTAAGTAATTTGTTTGGAATTGAGTTGGAATTCGAATTGAAATAGCCAAAAACCCACAGGATGCAGAATTTAAATTTGAGTTTGAGTGGTGGGAAGTGGAATTTAATTCAGTGCAATTCAAAGACATTCCACTCAGTCAGAGAACATGAGTTTAACAAATATATATATACAAAGTTTGCTGCTTCAGTGTCTTTAGATATTTTTGTCAAAGGCTTTTATTGACAATTACATGAAGTTGATGCAAAAAGTCAATATTTGCACTGTTGACCCTTCTTTTTCAAGACCTCTGCAATCAGCCCTGGCAGGCTGTCAATTAACTTCTGGGCCACATCCTGACTGATGGCAGCCCATTCTTGCATAATCAATGCTTGGAGTTGGTCAGATTTTGTGGGTTTTTGTTTTTCAACCCGCCTCTTGAGGATTGACCAGAAGTTGTCGAATGGCATTAAGGTCTGGGGAGATTCCTGGCCATGGACCCAAAATATCGATGTTTGGTCCCCGAGCCACTTAGTTATCACTTTTTCCTTATGGCAATGTGCTCCATCATGCTGGAAAAAGCATTGTTCGTCACCAAACTGTTCCTGGATGGTTGTGAGAAGTTGCTCTCGGGGGATGTGTTGGTACCATCCTTTATTCATGGCTGTGTTCTTAGGCAAAATTGTGAGTGAGCCCACTCCCTTGGCTGAGAAGCAACCCCACACATGAATGGTCTCAGGATGCTTTATTGTTGGCATGACACAGATGGTAGCGCTCACCTTGTCTTTTCCGGACAAACTTTTTTCCGGATACCCCAAACAATCGGAAAGGGGATTCCTCAGAGAAAATGACTTTACCACAGTCCTCAGCAGTCCAATCCCTGTACCTTTTGCAGAATATCAGTCTGTCCCTAATGTTTTTCCTGGAGAGAAGTGGCTTCTTTGCTGCCCTTCTTGACACCAGGCCATCCTCCTAAAGTCTTCACCTCCCTGTGCATGCAGATGCACTCACACCTGCCTGCTGCCATTCCTGAGCAAGCTCTGTACTGGTGGTGCCCCGATCCCGCAGCTGAATCAACTTTAGGAGACGCTTGCTGGACTTTCTTGGGCGCCCTGAAGCCTTCTTCACAACAATTGAACAGCTCTCCTTGAAGTTCTTGATGATCCGATAAATGGTTGATTTAGGTGCAATCTTACTGGCAGCAATATCCTTGCCTGTGAAGCCTTTTTTGTGAAAAGCAATGATGTCGGCACGTGTTTCCTTGCAGGTAACCATGGTTGACAGAGGAAGAACAATGATTCCAAGCACCACCCTCCTTTTGAAGCTTCCAGTCTGTTATTCGAACTCAATCAGCATGACAGAGTGATCTCCAGCCTTGTCCTCGTCAACACTCACACCTGTGTTAACGAGAGAATCACTGACATGTCAGCTGGTCCTTTTGTGGCAGGGCTGAAATGCAGTGGAAATGTTTTTTGGGGGATTCAGTTCATTTGCATGGCAAAGAGGGACTTTAAAATTAATTGCAATTCATCTGATCACTCTTCATAACATTCTGGAGTATATGCAAATTGCCATCATACAAACTGAGGCAGCAGACTTTGTGAAAATGAATATTTGTGTCATTCTCAAAACTTTTGGCCACGACTGTACTCTTTTAACCTTAGAGCTTATAATAGCCAAATATATTTCCTACAAACATTTCATTTGTTTAGCTTCTTTTTTGAAGGCCTTAGGGTCAACTTGAGGGTTAAACTAATGCATTCACGGAAATTTTGTATTTTCATCCTATTGAACCAAATTTAAGTGATTCATGAAATATAATAACTTAGAATATTCACATACAGATTCTGTTTTCCTTGATCAAGAGTTTGTCCTGACAAAAAAATGTCAACAATATTTTAAATGCATGTAAATAACACGTAAAACATGAATATTTGTATAGACTACACCTAATATAGAAAATACATGGAATTTTAATTTCATTGAATATCACTGAATTCAATTATATTTCCTTTAATTTAAATTTGAATTGCAATTCTGTATCCTGTTTACTATTTCAAGTCAAAAACAATAATGTATTTGGAATTCATGACGCATTCTCAATTCAATTCTGAATTGAGCCAAACCCTTTTCCTAAACTTAACCTAATTCTCCTAACCTGCTACTTTAAATATCTTAAAAGGATAGTTCACCCAAATTACATATTGGTTTCCTTACCCTGTAAGCAGCCTATGGACAAGGTATGACAGCAATGCATGCTTTGGTTTAGTTTCAGTGCCAGGGAAATGAAACTAAAGCATGGATTGCTGTCATACCTTGTCCATAGACTGCTTAAAGGATAAAGGAAATCAATGTGTAATTTGTAATTTGGGTAAACTATCCCTTTAACCTGCTGCGTTAATTTTCCTAACCTGCTATGTAAAGTCACAACCAGAGAAGCCATCAGTTTCGATAAACCATCAATATCACTAAACTGGTGATATTTCTTGATTAATCTGTCAAAACAAACCAGGGACCTACTTCCTTTCATATAAATGGAAAAGTCTTTCACATAGTAAGGGTTAGAGAGTACAGTACAAAATGCATGACATTGACGTGGAACTTCATACCATTTCACCATGACAGCTAAGGTCAATTGATGACTATGCTCTTTGTCACAAGTAATGATATTTCACATCAAACTGAGAAGCATTGTGAATCGCAGGTGCATGCGAGCGCAAGTCATCTAAAACTATGATTGATGAAGGTCAGGGCATGAAAATGTGATTTTTTTTAATCCACTTCTTGAGAAAACAAAGACTATAAAAAAATACATTATGAAATTACTGCTTTTGAAATATGATATCCAATACGAATATCAGCAGTTCCAGGGTCCCAAATATTGCTGGAAATGCATAGTCTTACTTTATGCAGGAATTATCATAAATTGTACATCAGATTGTGAAAAGAAAACTCCACTATATCAACAATGGACTAATGAAACAAATACTAAAAGATAGTTTTTAGATGGAATTTTCCTTTAAGTATTGTACAGGCCCATTATGTGGACATCAACAATGGACATTTTGAAAAAGCCTTTTCAACACTTGATCATTCTTTCGTGATGAATTGCTTGTGCCAAGCTTTTACTGTGGGATTCTATCTACTACAAGATCAGCTATTTTGAAGTAAAGTATGTATTTTCTGCTAAGTGCAAGTCTCCATGCCTAATGCCTTTCAACATAATTGATGTACAGGCTCTCACAAGTGCACCTTTTTAATGAAGTGGTGTTTTTTTTTTCCCTCTCTCAACAAGAAGAAGTCGCAGTACCTCTCCACTTAACATCTCTCCTTTTCAGTTATAGGGTACTGTACTTATTTTATCTTGACTGTATTGAACCTCAAATCCAGCGTTGATGTATACTGGATGTCGTGTAATTTAAACACTATTATAATGTATATTGCAGCTCTTATACATGTACCTCTGTTAATTACATGTAGTTCATTCAAAATTCAAGTGCCATCATTAGGTCCTCAATACACAGTACTTATATTACTAAAATAAATAACATTTTTTATATATACAGTCAGATCCATAATTATTTCCACCCTTGATAAAGATGAGAAAAACAGACTATAAAATAAATACAAATATTGAGCTATATTGTATGCAAGAACAACAGGAAATTACATTGCATTCGGAAAATATTCAGACCCGTTGACTTTTTCCACATTTTGTTACGTTGCAGCCTTATTCTAAAATGGATAAAATAAAATGTTTTAGAATAATGTGAATGTGAATTTTAGAATAAGGCTGTAACGTAACAAAATGTTGGAAAACTCAAGGGGTTTGAATACTTGGGTGGCTACTTAAAATATATTTTGATTTAACAATTTTTAGATTAGTACATGATTCCATATGTGTTATTTCATGTCTTCACTATTATTCTACAATGTAGAAAATAGTAAAAATAAAGAAAAACCCTGGAATGAGTAGGTGTGTCAAAACTTTTGACTGGTACTGTATACACTACCGTTCAAAAGTTTGGGCTCACTTAGAAATGTCCTTGTTTTTGAAAGAAAAGCAAAAAAGTGGTGTCCATTAAATTAACATCAAATTGATCAGAAATACAGTGTAGACATTGTTAATGTTGTGTATACAGTACCTGTAGCTGGAAAAACCAGCATTAACTAAAGTGTTAATATGCTGACACATTAGAATTGTTGCTGACAGGGTAGAAAGTGGATGAGCAACATTGCTGAGGTCAGAATAGTGTATAGGGTATAGCACTAGTGTCCTTGCTCCGTTCTCATGTGTTTTAGCATGACGTTTGTGCAATTGTTTTCAACTTGGAGAAAGCTTATCAGCAAGCAGGTCACAGTGGAGACATGGGGAGAGGCAATCATAGGAAGGTAGGTAATCAAGATGATAGCAGAGTAATGAAAACATTCCAAGGAAAATGTGGGACCTAGGATAGCTATTCAAAAAAATGGAAAAGAAATTGCATCAAATCTTTCTCTGAAAACACCAACCTTGACCATAATATTAAACGTTCTACTCAAAGTGTGTGTACATTCTTTTAAATCAGCATAATGCAGCTTGGATCCAACCTCCATCATATTTACTAACATTCTTTTATGTCTTGACTTAACATTGTGATATGTATTCAGTGGAAAGGGCTCGGTGTATGTTTTACTCCCTCTGTTCTTGACACAGATTTTATGTTATAGCCCAGGGGCAACTTGACCCGCATGCTTTCCACTTGAAGTGGAGAAACACAATAAATAATCTGCCTCTTGTCAAGCAACGTTTTTATGGATCCAATCATGCAGGAGGCGCGCAAACAATAGATACAGTATTTTATAGCGCTGTGGCTGTATATGGTCTTTGTAGCATACATGTGTGTGCCATGTTTTATGCCATTATGTAACAAATAGAGCTGGAAATGTCATCTTATGTCATCTTGGTTGATATCTTGGTTGATTGGTTGATATTTTGTCTGTTAAGGTCTATTGGAACAATTTCTCTGTAATATGGTGTTTTGTCAGTTATTTCCCTCCCAAAACAATTAGACTGGTGATTCATATTGTGAGAAACACACAACATCTTGTACCTAGTGGTTCTGCACTTCATATGACACCTGGTTGTTGAAAGCTTATGATATGAAGGAAACGCCATAAGAATAGCAGAGGAAACGCCATATCAAGCGGACTATTCCTTTTATGAATAAGGCCACGCAGCTAACCCTTTATGGGTGGTAGACTGTAACATAGCAAATGTTTGGTTTTGTTCATTTCTATGCTCTAGACAGGGCGAAGGACATCAGTGAAGCCCATCTAATGATAATGATGACTCTGTTCAATTTATTGATTGGAGTGAAGTGAAGGATTCAATTGAAACTTGTTCTGGAGAAAACTTCAACACAGTTGTTGAGGTGGATTAAATTGAAGCCTTAGCAGGAAGGAAACTCCATCTGTAGCTCATTGCCATGAGCAGGGGGTGATAGACTTCGGAAAAGCCCCATTCTGATGATGACTGTTCAATTTACTAAACGTAGTGAAGTGATGGATCTCTATAAAGTCCACGTGTAGCTAAAGTGAATGATTAAATGTAAACTTCAGCTGGAGGAAACTCCATCTGTAACTCATTTATGAGCTGAATGGAATGGTTGTAAGGGACAAACTGTGGTTTCAGCCTTAGCAGGAGGAATTCTTGCATTACCATTGTTGTTTTCCTTTCACTCGTATCTATGAATCAAATTATTATTATGAATAGTACTGACGTCAAACTGGATCACCAAGGACACGGGTGGTTCCTAATGTTGTGAGATTCTTGCTCGTGTTTACAGAACTGGTTCTGAGAGATTAGGATTGGGACCTGCAATTGTAACAGTAAACCACTGTAACAAAATGGATGACTGCAGTGTAGCAGTCATTATGAGCCGTTATTATGTTGACTGGATCGCTAAGGCATGAAAATAAGAGAGTGGGTATTATTATTTTGAATGTATCTAGTGCTGTTCTGTCTATTAATGCTATGTATTGTCATCATTGTGTATATATATATTTATTTTATTAATTTATGTAGTTCTGTACCTGTCTAATAATGTAATGTATTATGTCGAGTTTTATGTTTAGTGTGTTACACAGGAAGAGTAGCTTCGGCTGTAGGTAATGGGGATCCTTATAAACTACTAAATATGAAATACACTTGGATGAGAACAGATGCAACACATTGTTGGAACTACTGTAAGCATAATCTTTGCAGTGAGACACCTGCATTTCTGGGTGTCCTGCGCATTAGCAGCATTTTTTTAATAATAATGTTGTTCCAGCGTCGTCATGATGTGATTTTTGTTTTCAATTGATGGAATAGTCTTACGTGCTTCATATGAAGGTTAAATGAATTACAGTGGGGAGAACAAGTATTTGACACACTAACGATTTTGCAGGTTTTCCTACTTACACAGCATGTAGAGGTCTGTAATTTTTATCATAGGTACACTTCAACTGTGAGAGACGGAATCTAAAACAAAAATCCAGAAAATCACATTGTATGATTTTTAAGTAATTCATTTGCATTTTATTGCATGAAATAAGTATTTGATACATCAGAAAAGCAGAACTTAATATTTGGTACAGAAACCTTTGTTTGCAATTACAGAGATCATACGTTTCCTGTAGTTCTTGACTAGGTTTGCACACACTGCAGCAGGGATTTTGGCCCACTCCTCCATACAGACCTTCTCCAGATCCTTCAGGTTTCGGGGCTGTCGCTGGGCAATACGGACTTTCAGCTCCCTCCAAAGATTTTTTATTGGGTTCAGGTCTGGAGACTGGCTAGCCACTCCAGGACCTTGAGATGCTTCTTACGGAGCCACTCCTTAGTTGCCCTGGCGTGTGTTTCGGGTCGGTGTCATGCTGGAAGACCCAGCCACGACCCATCTTCAATGCTCTTACTGAGGGAAGGAGGTTGTTGGCAAGATCTCGCCATACATGGCCCCATCCATCCTCCCCTCAATACGGTGCAGTCGTCCTGTCCCCTTTGAAGAAAAGCATCCCCAAGAATGATGTTTCCACCTCCATGCTTCACGGTTGGGATGGTGTTCTTGGGGTTGTACTCATCCTTCTTCTTCCTCCAAACACGGCGAGGAGTTTAGACCAAAAAGCTCTATTTTTGTCTCATCAGACCACATGACCTTCTCCCATTCCTCCTCTGGATCATCCAGATGGTCATTGGCAAACTTCAGACGGGCCTGGACATGCGCTGGCTTGAGCAGGTGGACCTTGCGTGTGCTGCAGGATTTTAATCCATGACGGCGTAGTGTGTTACTAATGGTTTTCTTTGAGACTGTGGTCCCAGCTCTCTTCAGGTCATTGACCAGGTCCTGCCGTGTAGTTCTGGGCTCATCCATCACCTTCCTCATGATCATTGATGCCCCACGAGGTGAGATCTTGCATGGAGCCCCAGACCGAGGGTGATTGACCGTCATCTTGAACTTCTTCCATTTTCTTATAATTGCGCCAACAGTTGTTGCCTTCTCACCAAGCTGCTTGCCTATTGTCCAAATGATCAAATACTTATGTCATGCAATAAAATGCAAATTAATTACTTAAAAATCATACAATGTGATTTTCTGGATTTTTGTTTTAGATTCCGTCTCTCYCAGTTGAAGTGTACCTATGAGAAAAATTACAGACCTCTACATGCTTTGTAAGTAGGAAAACCTGCAAAATCGTCAGTGTATCAAATACTTGTTCTCCCCACTGTATGTGATCAACATATTATGAATAAGTGATTTCAAGCAATCAGTCATGCTGAGACCAAGGTCTCTTTTACAGATGATCCCTGTATACACATCAATATACACATTAATTTACACTATACACATAAACATTCACATCAATACATGAAAAGCAAAACACAATCATAGAAAACAAAAACATTCTTCAGTAAAAAGCTCCTCAATTAGCCTTTGGATTTTGCCCAGGAGGCACCAATTGATCACATTTGAGAGAACCTTGGAGATTAGTAAGGTGCAAAAAAACTAAAAGCAGATTTAGGCAACTCAGTGGAGATCAAAGGGATCTTCAGAGTTAGCCATCCCTGAGACCGGGTCTGGTATCTCGTACGTCTCTGTAAGTTAACAGTAAAATAGTCCGAGAGGGCTAAACTGAAAATGTGTTATACTTCTTTGCCGTCAAAATTTGCAATAAATAGTCCTCTATTCATCATTTTGGGAATTTCGATGCTCCCTGACTGTCTAGTGATTATTAGCGAGTTGGACAGTCAAGAAACTGTATGAATGTAGGCCCATTAACTGCACACAGTGATTATTAGTGAGCTGAAGAGTCAAGAAACTGTAGGTTTATCATTTCTACACAGTTTTGATTTGGTTTTAGACATTTTAAAGTATACTGACTTTGTTCCCTGAACGATTGGGCCGAATGTTTGACACCCCTGATTTAGAGAACCCTCTTTTCCCAACATTTTGTCCTGTTCGTGTAATATTATAGCCTCATTCCAACATCCCCAATTATTGGGTGTAGTCCATTCTTTAGAGTTTAGAGATATTTGTAGTGAAGTCTTGTAAACATTGTAGAAATAGATAGTCTTATGATACATTGATGGAGCCAATGTCCTGAGTAGGATGCACTGATGTTTGTATAACACAGCACTAACTAAAGTCATTTGTCCTTTTACCAGTTTCTGGTAAAAGAGCTTTCAGATAAGCCCTTTATTTACACTTACAAACTGGGTCAGAGCCTCTTTTCCAGCGAATGACTTTGACTAATTAATTACGTGATAAGGCACAAGGAAAATTTTGCCAATACTGCAGCCTCCTCCCAGGACAAGTATTCCCTTGCATGATGTCATGAAGAGTACTTCTCTGTAGCTTTGTTGAGAAAATATGAAATACAGTAGCACTTGATTGTAAAGGTTTATCATGAACTGGACCAAATCCTAGTTTAACACAAAAGTGCAAAATAAATCACCACTTATTAATGCCATTGAGGTACAATAGTTCAAGCAAACAACATATACAAAAAAGAAGAAAAAGTTAATAATAAATAATTTAATGGCTGCATCATTGGAAACCCATTAGACTGCTGGCATCACGGAAACTGAAGAGACATGCTAAAAGGTACTTTGATAATACGTTTTTAATTATGACCATGATTAAAGTTCCAAGAAGAGAAGAAAGAGGACAAAGAAGCCATTTTCATCTGCTCTATGGGAGGAAATTGTTAGTCTTGCTAACACCAGTCTCTCTACATCCTTGACTTGAGAGTCTGGAATGGCTGCTGTGATATCTTATTCTTCTTCTTCGATGGGTTTAACAGCGGTTGGCATCCAATGTTGATGGTGCATTACTGCCACCAGCTGGACGGGGTATTGAACGAGAAAAAAAAATCCATTGCAGGTAAGGGGGAAAACCGACGTCATACAAAACAGACATGTCAACAAACAAAACCCATCCCACTTCTTCAATCACAGTCCATTCCAAAATACATTTACTGCTGATACCGGACCAGGCCCAAATCCCCGCCATTTGCATGAAGAAGATACGCCGATACAGGGGACGCAGGTCCGGGTGCCTTGTGAGATTTCGCCTGCGAATGGGTAACCCGCCTCCACCATCCGTCCTATATGCCAACGTGCAATCATTGGAGAATAAACTGGATGAGCTCCGTTCAAGAATATCCTACCAGTGGGACATTAAAAACTGTAATATCTTATGTTTCACAGAGTCATGGCTGATTGACGGTTTTCCATGCATCGGTAAGACAGAACAGCTGCCTCCTGTAAAACGAGGGGTAGTGGTCTGTGTGTATTTGTCAATAACAACTGGTGCGCAAAATCTACTACTAGAGGTAGAGTATCTCACGATAAGCTGTAGACCACACTATTTACCAAGATGCTGGCACTAACACCGCACTCAACGAGCTGTATAAGGCCATAAGCAAGCAATACAATTTTCATCCAGAGGTGGCACTCCTAGTGGCCGGGGACTTAAATGCAAGCAAATTTAAATCTGTTTTAACTTATATCTATCAGCATGTCACATGTGCAACCAGAGGAAAAAACTTCGGACCACCTTTACTACACACACAGAGATGCGTACAAAGCTCTCCCACGCCCTCCATTTGGCAAATCTGACAATAATTCTCTCTTCCTGATTCCTGCTTACAAGCAAAAGCTGAAGCAGTGAGTACCAGTGTCTCGCTCAATACGGAAGCGATCAGATAACTCAGACGCCAAGCTACAGGACTGTTTTGCTAGCACAGACGAATATGTTCCGGGATTCAGCCGATGGCATTGAGGAGTATACCACATCAGTCACCGGCTTCATCAATTTTATTTTTTATTTTACCTTTATTTAACCAGGTAAGCTAGTTGAGAACAAGTTCTCATTTACAACTGTGACCTGGCAAAGATAAAGCAAAGCAGTGTGACACAAACAACAACACAGAGTTACACATGGAATAAACAAGCGTACATTCAATAACACAATAGAAAAAAAGAAGGTCTATATACAGTGTGTGCAAATGGCGTGAGGTAAGGCAATAAATAGGCCATGTTAGCGAAGTAATTACAATTTAGCAGATTAAACACTGAAGTGATAAATGAGCAGATGATGATGTGCAAGTAGAGATACTGGTATTATGGTGGGTTATTTACAGATGGACTATGTACAGCTGCAGCGATCGGTTAGCTGCTCAGATACCTGATGTTTAAAGTTAGTGAGGGAAATATAAGTCTCCAGCTTCAGCGATTTTTGCAATTCGTTCCAGTCATTGGCAGCAGAGAACTGGAAGGAAAGGCGGCCAAAGCGGGCGTTGGATTTGGCGATGACCAGTGAGATATACCTGCTGGAGCGCGTGCTGCGGGTGGGTGTTGTTATCGTGACCAGCGAGCTGAGATAAGGTAGAGCTTTACCTAGCATAGACTTATTGATGACCTGGAGCCAGTGGGTCTGGCGACGAATATGTAGCGAGGGCCAGCCGACTAGATCATACAGGTCGCAGTGGTGGGTGGTATAAGGGGCTTTGGTAACAAAACGGATGGCACTGTGATAGACTGCATCCAGTTTGCTGAGTAGAGTATTGGAAGCTATTTTGTAGGATCAGTAGGATAGTCAGTTTTACTAGGATAAGTTTGGCGGCGTGAGTGAAGGAGGCTTTGTTGAGAAATAGAAAGCCGATTCTAGATTTGATTTTGGATTGGAGATGTTTAATATGAGTCTGGAGGGAGAGTTTACAGTCTAGCTAGACACCTAGGTATTTGTAGTTGTCCACATATTCTAGGTCAGAACCGTCCAGGGTAGTGATGCTAGTCGGACGGGCGGGTGCAGGCAGCGAACAGTTGAACATTTGGTTTTACTAGCGTTTAAGAGCAGTTGGAGGCCACGGAAGGAGTTTTGTATGGCATTGAAGCTCGTTTGGAGGTTAGTTAACACAGTGTCCAAAGAAGGGCCAGAAGTATACAGAATGGTGTCGTCTGCATAGAGGTGGATCACCCGCAGCAAGAGGGACATCATTGATATATACAGAGAAAAAAGTTGGCCTGAGAATTGAACCCTGTGGTACCCCCATAGAGACTGCCAGAGGTCCGGTCAACAGGCCCTCCGATTTAACACACTGAATTCTGTCTGCAAAGTAGTTGTTGAACCAGGCGAGGCAGTCATTTGAGAAACCAAGGCTATTGAGTCTGCCGTTAAGAATACGGTGATTGACAGAGTCGAAAGCCTTGGCCAGGTCGATGAAGACGGCTGCACAGTACTGTCTTTTATCAATGGCGGTTATGATATCGTTTAGTACCTTGAGCGTGGCTGACGTGCACCCGTGACTAGCTTGGAATCCGGATTGCAAAGCGGAGAAGGTACGGTGGGATTCGAAATGGTCAGTGATCTGTTTATTAACTAGGCTTTAGAGAGGCAGAGCAGGATGGATATAGGTCTATAGCAATTTGGGTCTAGAGTGTCACCCCCTTTGAAGACGGGGATGACTGCGGCAGCTTTCCAATCTTCAGGGAACTTTGGCGATACGAAAGAGAGGTTGAACAGACTGGTAATAGGGGTTGCAACAATGGCGGCGGATAGTTTCAGAAAGAGAGGGTCCAGATTGTCTAGCCCAGCTGATTTGTACGGGTCCAGGTTTTGCAACTCTTTCAGAACATCTGCTATCTGGATTTGGGTGAAGGAGAAGCTTGGGCAAGTAGCTGCGGGGGGGGGGGAATTTTCGATTATCATGGATTTATCGGTGGTGACTGTGTTACCTAGCCTCAGTGCAGTGGGCAGCTGGGAGGAGGTGCTCTTGTTCTCCATGGACTTGACAGTGTCCCAGAACTTTTTAGTTAGAGCTACAGGATGCAAATTTCTGTTTGAAAAAGCTAGCCTTTGCTTTCCTGACTGCGTGTATTGGTTCCTGACTTCCCTGAACAGTTGCATATCGCAGGGACTATTCAAATCAAAATCAAATCAAATTTATTTATATAGCCCTTCTTACATCAGCTGATATATCGAAGTGCTGTACAGAAACCCAGCCTAAAACCCCAAAC
Organism: Salvelinus sp. IW2-2015; assembly: GCF_002910315.2. Lineage (NCBI taxonomy): Eukaryota > Metazoa > Chordata > Actinopteri > Salmoniformes > Salmonidae > Salvelinus > Salvelinus sp. IW2-2015. Next base: position 18,906,329 of record NC_036842.1, read on the forward strand.
AGCAAGCAATGCAGTTGTAGAAGCACGGTGGCTAGGAAAAACTTCCTAGAAAGGCCAAAACCTAGGAAGAAACCTAGAGAGGAACCAGGCTATCCAGGCTCCATAGCCAACATGAGTGAGACCTTTAAACAGGTCAACATTCACAAGGCCACAGGGCGAGACGGATTACCAGGACGTGTACGCAGAGCATGCGCTGACGAACTGGCATGTGTCTTCACTGACATTTTCAACCTGTCCCTGACCGAGTCTGTAATACCGACATATTTCAAGCAGACCACCATAGTCCCTGTGCCCAAGAACACCAAGGTAACCTGCCTAAATGACCACCGACCCGTAGCACTCACATCTGTATGCTGGTCATGGCTCACATCAACACCATCATCCCAGAAACCCTAGACCCTCTCCAATTTGCATACCGCCCCAAAAGATCCACAGATGACGCATTCACTATTGCACACCACACTGCTATTTTCCACCTGGACAAAACGAACACCTACAGTGGGGCAAAAAAGTATTTAGTCAGCCACCAATTGTGCAAGTTCTCCCACTTAAAAAGATGAGAGAGGCCTGTAATTTTCTCATATACCACTTCAACTATGACAACAAAATGAGAAAAAAAATCCAAAAAATCACATTGGTAGGATTTTTTATGAATTATTTGCAAATTATGGTGGAAAATAAGTATTTGGTCACCTACAAACAAGCAAAGATTCTGGCTCTCACAGACTGTAACTTCTTCTTTAAGAGGCTCCTCGTCCTCCACTCGTTACCTGTATTAATGGCACTGTTTGAACTTGTTATCAGTATAAAAAGACACCTGTCCACAACCTCAAACAGTCACACTCCAAACTCCACTATGGCCAAGACCAAAGAGCTGTCAAAGGACACCAGAAACAAAATTGTACCTGCACCAGGCTGGGAAGACTGAATCTGCAATAGTAAGCAGCTTGGTTTGAAGAAATCAACTGTGGAGCAATTATTAGGAAATGGAACAATACAAGACCACTGATAATCTCCCTCGTCTGGGCTCCACGCAAGATCTCACCCTGTGGGGTCAAAATGATCACAAGAACGGTGAGCAAAAATCCCAGAACCACACGGGGGACCTAGTGAATGACACTGCAGAGAGCTGGACAAAGTAACAAAGCCTACCATCAGTAACACACTACCGCCAGAGACTCAATCCTGCAGTGCCAGACGTTCCCCTGCTTAAGCCAGTACATGTCCAGCCCGTCTGAAGTTTGCTAGAGAGCATTTGATGATCCAGAAGAAGATTGGAGAATGTCATATGGTCAGATGAAACCAAAATATAACTTTTTGGTAAAATCAACTCGTTGTTTGGAGGACAAAGAATGCTGAGTGCATCCAAAGACACCATACCTACTGTGAAGCATGGAAACATCATGCTTTGGGGCTGTTTTTCTGCAAAGGGACCAGGACGACTGATCCTGTAAAGAAAGAATGAATGGGGCCATGTATCGTGAGATTTTGAGTGAAAACCTCCTTCCATCAGCAAGGCATTGAAGATGAAACGTGGCTGGGTCTTTCAGCATGACAATGATCCAACACACCGCCCGGGCAACGAAGGAGTTGCTTCGTAAGAAGCATTTCAAGGTCCTGGAGTGGCTAGCCAGTCTCCAGATCTCAACCCCATAAAAATCTTAGGAGAGTTAAAGTCCGTGTTGCCCAGCACAGCCCCAAAACATCACTGCTCTAGAGGAGATCTGCATGGAGAATGGGCCAAAAATACCAGCAACAGTGTGTGAAAACCTTGTGAAGACTTACAGAAAACGTTGTACCTCTGTCAATGCCAAAAAGGGTATATAACAAAGTATTGAGATAAACTTTTGTTATTGACCAAATACTTATTTCCACCATAATTTGCAAATAAATTCTAAAAAATCCTAACATGTAGATTTTCTGATTTTTTCTCATTTTTCTTCATAGTAAGTTACCCATATGAAAAATTACAGGCCTCTCTCATCTTTTTAAGTGGGAGAACTTGCACAATTGGTGGCTGACTAAATACTTTTTTGCCCCACTGTATGTGAGAAGGCTGTTCGTTGACTACAGCTCAGCGTTGAACACCATAGTGCCCTCAAAGCTCATCACTAAGGTAAGGACCCTGGGACAAAACACCTCCCTCTGCAAAAAATGCCAAAGACTCCAACCACCCTAGTCATAGACTGTTCTCTCTGCTACCACACGACAAGTGGTACCAGAGCGCCAAGTCTAGGTCCAAAACAGCTTCTACCCCCAAGCCACGAGACTGCTGAACAACTAATCAAATGGCTACCCAGACTATTTGCATTGACCCCCCCCCCCTTTTTACAGGGCTGCCACTTGTTGTTAATTATCTACCTACATCAAATCACATTTTATTGGTCACGTACACATGGTTAGCAGATGTTAATGCGAGTGTAGCAAAATGCTTGTGCTTCTAGTTCCGACAGTGCAGTAACATCTAGCAAGTAATCTAACAATTCCACAACAACTACCTAATACACACAAATCTAAAGGGATGGAATAAGAATATTTCCATATAAATATATGGATGAGCGAAGATCGAGCGGTATAGGTAAGATGCAATAGATGGTATACAATACAGTATAATACAGTATATAAGATGAGGATGCAAGATATGTAAACATTATTAAAGTGATCCATTTAGTGAAGTGGCCAATGACTTCGAGTGTGTCTATAGGCAGCAGCCTCTCTGTGTTAGTGATGGCTGTTTACCAGTCTGATGGCCTTGAGAAAGAAGCTGTTTTTCAGTCTCTCGGTCCCAGCTTTGATGAACCTGTACTGACCTCGCCTTCTGGATGGTAGTGGGGTGAACAGGCAGTGGCTCAGGTGGTTGGTGTCCTTGATGATATTTTTGGCCTTCCTGTGACATTGGATGCTGTAGGGGTCCTGGAGGGCAGGTAGTTTGCCACCGGTGATGTTTTGTGCAGACCGCACTACCCTCTGGAGAGCCTTGCGGTTGTGGACAGTGCAGTTGCTGTACCAGGTGGTGATACAGCCCGACAGGATGCTCTCGATTGTGCATCTGTGAAAGTTTGTGAGGGTTTTAGGTGACGAGCCAAATTTCTTCAGCCTCCTGAGGTTAAAGAGGCGATGTTGTGCCTTCTTCACCACACTTCATTTTGTCCGTGATGTGTACGCCGAGGAACTTAACACTTTCTACCTTTTCCACTACTGTCCCGTCGATGTGGATAGGGGGGTGCTCCCTCTGCTGTTTCCTGAAGTCCACGATCATATCCTTTGTTTTGTTGATGAGTGAGAGGTTGTTTCCTGCCAACACACTACGAGTGCCCTCACCCCCTCCCTGTAGGCTGTTTCGTCGTTGTTGGAAATCAAGCCCACTACTGTTGTGTTGTCTGCAAACTTGATGATTGAGTTGGAGGCGTGCATGGCCACGCAGTCATGGGTGAACAGGGAGTACAGGAGGGGGCTGAGCACGTGCCGTTGTGGGGCCACAGTGTTGAGGATCACTGAAGTGGAGATGTTGTTTCCTAACTTCACCACCTGAGGGCGGCCCACCAGAAAGTCCAGGACCCAATTGCACAGGGCGGGGTAGAGACCCAGGGCCTCAAGCTTAATGATGAGCTTGGAGGGTACTATGGTGTTGAATGCTGAGCTGTAGTCAATGAACAGCATTCTGACATAGGTATTCCTCTTGTCCAGATGGGATATGGCAGTGTGCAGTGCAATGGCATCGTCTGTGGACCTATTGGGGCAGGTAAGGTGAGTCTAAAGTGGCAGACAAGGTGAAGGTGATATGATCCTTGACTAGTCTCTCAAAGCACTTCCTGATGACAGAATTTTCTTTGCCTTCTAGGGTACAGGGACAATGGTGGCCATCTTGGAGCATGTGGGGACAGCAGACTGGGATAGGGAGAGATTGAATATGTCCGTAAACACACCAGCCAGGTGGTCTGCGCCTTGCTCTGAGGACGCGGCTAGGGATGCCGTCTGGGCCGGCAGCCTTGCGAGGGTTAACATGTTTAAATGTCTTACTTACGTCGGCCACGGAGAAGGAGAGGGTGGGCCCGCAGTCCTTGGTAGCAGGCTGCGTCGGTGGCACTGTATTATCCTCAAAGCGGACAAAGAAGGTGTTTAGTTTGTCTGAAAGCAAGACGTTGGTGTCCGTGATGTGGCTGGTTTTCATTTTGAAGTCTGTGATTGCCTGTAGACCCTGCCACATACGTCTCGTGTCTGAGCCGTTGAATTGCGACTCCACTTTGTCCCTATACCGACATTTTGCTTGTTTGATTGCCTTGCCGGGGGAATAACTACACTGTTTATATTTAGCCATATTCCCAGGCCTCTTTCCATGGTTAAATGTGGTGGTTCACGCTTTCAGTTTTGCGCTTATGCCACCATCTATTCACGGTTTCTGGTTAGGGTAGGTTTTAATAGTCACAGTGGATACAACATCTCCAATGCACTTCTTTATAAACTCACTCACCGAATCAGTGTATAAATTGATGTTATTCTTTGAGGCTGCCCGGAACATTTTCCATACCGCGTGATCAAAACAATCTTGAAACGTGGATTCCGATTGGTCAGACCAGCATTGAATAGTTCTTATCACGGGCACATCCTGTTTGAGTTTCTGACTATAGGACAGTAGTAGCAAAATGGAGTCATGGTTGGATTTGCCTAAGGGAGGGCGGGGGAGGGCCTTGTTACGCTTCTCAGAAGTTAGAGTAGCAGGGACCCAGTGTATTGCCCGCACAAGTGCTACAATAATTATGCTGGTAGAATTTAGGTAGCATTGTTCTCAAATTTGCTTTGTTAAAATCCCCAGCTACAATAAATGCATCCTCAGGATATATGGTTTCCAGTTTGCGTCCAGTGAAGTTCCTTGAGGGCCGTCGTGGTATCGGCTTGAGGGGAATATACACGGCTGTGACAATCACTGACGAGAATTCTCTTGAGATCTAAGAGAGACTAACCTGTAACCCCGCACATTGACTCGGTACTGGTACCCCCTGTATATAGCCTCGTTATTGTTATTTTATTGTGTTCGTTTTTATTAAAATGTTTTACTTTAGATTATTTTGTAAATATTTTCTCAACTCTCAATTTTCTCAACTTCTTGAACTGCATTGTTAGTTAAGGGCTTGTAAGTAAGCATTTCACAGTGAGGTTGTTTTCGGCATATGTGACAAATACATTTTTATTTGATTTTAACTGCAACCTGTTAAATGTTAAGATCTTGTGGAGCAGCGCTAACGTTAGCTAGCATTGTTCCGCCCATAGAAAGCCAGCCAGCCAGCTAATAACTTTAGCTGCTTGCTATCATCTCGAAATCGGCTAGCTAATCAAATGTATGTTTTAGTTATACATTTATTGGTATTCTAATTATAGGCTGAACATTTCCTTACCCCACTGAAGTTAATAGTTTTTCTTCTTGGATGTCCTCTGTTTACATAGTAGGGCAATGATGTGAATGAGCCATGCATTCTAGGTAGCTAGCTACTATTGTACTACCCAAGTTCATTTCTGGCAAGTTTCCTCCCTGCCCCCTAATTTTGGCAATGCATGAACATGAAGTATCCTAAACATTAATAGATCATAGTCAACTCAATATTAAGAAGGTGTTCTTAATGTCTGGTATAATTAGTGTATGTCATCACTATGTTGATAGTGAATAATTTTGAACTAAAAGTTCTAGGTAGCCTAGCCAGCGTATTTGTGGCACACCTAGTATGTCAGTGGCGGACTGCTGGCTTGGGTCTCTGAGCGTTTCCATTGTCTGTTGTCCTCCACAACACCCCCTTGCAGGTACTACCTACTTCATCTTCTCTACATTTTACAACAGGAGAAGTAAAGAGAAAGGAGAGGGGGGGGTATGATGCTGTAGTTCATACAATCACAAAGATTTATACCGTTCATTTAGAACTTGACACCATGACAATTGAACGATACATTGCTTGTTATGACTATGCATAACACCTGAATAGTATAATAACCCACACATGTTGTAGAACATCTCTCTCTCTATATACAGTATATATACGTATGTCACTAGGTCATGCTGGCACTAAGAAGACATTTTACCAACAGTATAATTTGTTGGCATGGGGAAATGACACAACATTAACATCTCATTAAAAGACCTAGAGCTTTTTGTTTTACACTGCGTTTCACCTTGAAGACTATCTATTAGTGGCAATGGCCCATAGTAAAGTAGACCGTCGAAATGGCCTATAATCTATAGTAAGTGATGCCTTCTCAACATGGCTCCTCATGTTTAATTCTCTCTGTCACTCAAATAATGTTCCCTGATACCAATTCTGAACATCATGTGCTCATATATAGTAATATAGTCTTATTTCACCAAAGAACGCAGTTCTCCAAGCTTACTGAAACTCTCCCGAAAGGTACGTTTTCATTTTGAGCCCTGACCCCTACAAAAAGATACTGTTGTTGGAGTGCTGACCATGATAAAAAGTAGGCTATAGATTGTTAATTCCCATCCTCAATCAGAATAAATGCATAATTGGTAACAATATAAAGATATTGAAGCACATTTGATTACTCTGCTAGTAGTTCTTGCATAAGAAAATGTTGTGTGTGGGGTTCCCATACAGTAGTTTAATCCAGTCAAGGTCGCATGCACCCTCCATATAGCATTCTTGTCTTCCTCCACAACCACCGCTCTGAGACCCAGGGCTGTTGCCTCGGATTTGGTCCTCCGTCCGCCACAGCCTTTAGCGGGGAGACGACTGTCATTATTTGAGGTTGTTTTTCTAGCTTCTTGAAGACTAGAACCAGCTAACTAGCTGTTAATGAGGCTTTTCCCCAAATCCTGCTGGCAAGACCACCAATAAATCCTCCCATAGAACAAAGGCTTGAAATGTTTTAAATTGCTCCTATTTTAATTAAATCCCTATGTTGGTTGTTACTATGTGGCAGTGTCATCTCTGTCTCTCCTTTTGAGAAAGATTAATATTTTTTTCTCCCCACAGTTTTAGTTAGCTATGCTAGCTAACTTTAGCTTGGCTTGTGTACCTCTCTAGTAGGGGCGTAGCAAGTTGACGAGGAAGGGGGGGATATGTGCATTCAAATAGCGTGCATATGAGAACCAATCAAAAAGCAGCTCAAAGTCGCTCAATATTTGAGCTATCCTCCCCTTTTCAAGCCCGAGACTCCAGACCACTGAGTCACAGCACGCTGTGCAGTCCCATCAATTACGGGTAAACCAGGCCCCCTCATCTCTCCATAGATTAATCTGAGAGCCTGCCTTTACATAGCGCATGTAAAATCATGACCCGTCTACGATGAAAAAATTATATCTTATTCAATGATTAAGTTATTTAATTAACAGTTGCTGGCATCCAGGGGTAAAGTGTGTACATATAGTGCCAGTCAAAAGTTTGGACACACCTACTCATTCAAGGGTTTTTAGTTATTTTTACTATTTTCTACATTGATAGCCCAAGTAGAGGTGGAAGAGCCACTATGCCATAATTTATCAGACATCAGAACTATGAAATAACACATATGGAATCATATAGTAACCAAAAAAGTGTTAAACAAATCAAAATATATTTTAGATTTTAGATTCTTTAAAGTAGCAATCCTTTGCCTTGATGACAGCTTTGCACACTGTTGGCAAAATAAAATGTCCATAATGCATATTTAAATATAGGGTATTTGTGCCATGAACATAGAGAAATACAATTTGAGTACAAAATACAATTTCATATGTTTATGTGCAATATTATGTTGGTGACATGGGGCACTCTCCTCCATTACATTGTGGTCGTTGACTGCACAACTCCCGTAATCCCGAAAAAGGGAGACAAATTGTTCATTCCTTTTTAGGAAATCAGCACACAGCCGTCTGTAGCTGTCCTGTTAAAAGAAGAAGGGAAGAGAGGGAAGAGACCCGGACTCATTACACTGTGGAAACCTGTTTAACCATCTCCGTCTAGACTAGCGGCCGTTGCCTTGTTGTCTGTCAAATTCAATTTTGGGGAATCAGAAGCCGCCTTGGCATGGAGGTCGAGGCAATTTCGCTGCCAATAAATCTCATATAACCAACAAGGGACTATGTTTAAAAGCCCTCCATTAGCTATTAAGAATGCAGAGTTCTTCTTAGCCTTGTTAAAGTTGCCCCTCGCAGTACCACTACACACACACACAGACTCAGACATCTCCCCCAATGGCGTTTGACCACTTGCATGCAAAAGGCCTACAGTGTTCTGTCAAATCCAGCTGCTAAAGAAGTCATGTCTCTAAAAGATATGTGCTCTGTTTCGAACACTGTGTGGCATCACTGTAGAGTTGTTTCTGCAGCACTTTGGCTTTTAGGCTATTATTTGTAGTCAAAGATATGGTGGAGAGATGCTTTGACACTTGAATATGCTAACATCCTTTTAAGCAATATTGGGATGAAAATAATAATGCATTAAAATAGGACTATGTTGAACAATAGTAAATATAGTCCAAAAACAATTCAATATTAATCAAATATTAGGCTAAATATTTGGACATAGTTTATCCAAAGGACCAAGGCACTCTTACCAGAATGTTGATGCAAAGTTAAAAGCCATATAATATAACATACCTATATGGAAATGTTAAAGCCCTAGCAGACCACTGCTGGACCAGAATCAGATGGGTTGTAATAAAATTAAATGGTGGTAAATAGAGGCTTATCTGAGCCAGGTCACACAGCTGTCTGTCTGAAAGGCTGTGTACTGTGGGAGAAAACATGAAGACTGACACATCTGCTTACTCTCTGTACAGTAAGCTATTCACTCCAAAACATTACAGTGTTATAGTGAAATGACCAAGCACCCTGGTAGCAGCAGTAGAAAGGTATGAATTACGGGGAAGCCAGGGGGGGCTCTGCTCCCCTGAATGAGACTTTAGCTCCCCTAAATGCAACACAAGTCCAACTTTGATCTAAATAATGCGAAGTTAACCATTCTCCTATTTTTTTAATATGTAGTTGTTTTACAGTGGTAAATATGAAAATAAAAGCTTCCAAAGAAAACAAACACCCCCACTTCTCTGTCATGGTTTAAACCATTTATTTCTATGTGGTGGCACTCAGTAGTGCTGAATTTCAACCTCAGCTGAGCTCCTTTATGCATAGATTTTCCTTAGTACTTCCTCATTTTCACAATTTGTTTAGCCTTTATTCCAATGGATTAGATTTATCCGTTGATTTATCATTGTTTGCTTTTGTCAGTCAGCTGTTTAGAGTGCTCATTGCTTTGTTTTCAGGTGCGTGTGAGTACTGGTGTTCTCAGTGCCATCCGTGGCCAGAAGTAGTACACCATTTATTTAGCTTTATTTATGTATTTTCTATCAATATTTGTTTTCTTTCCTGGATCAGCTGATGATGATGGTTGACAATATCACTAGACATCTAGCCTACAGCTAGACACCATTGTGCATCCACTCCATCCAACAAGTCGTCTATAAGTTAATGACAGTAGGCCCATAAGGTGACACTTTTTGTTAGAAGAGGTTTTAACGTTCAGTTAGAAGCATTCCATTTTAAAATGGCATAGGCCATGTTTTGGATTTGTCTACCCATGAACTGTAGTCACGTCTAAACATAATTAAATGTTACATAGGTATAATTACACTTACAGTGCATTTTCAGAGATGTCCAAGATCCAGGAATTATAAAGTGTTTAAGTTCAATGTTCTAATTCAATTGTTAAATGCTTAATAATGACAACTAATGTAAGGAAAGAACCGTAGTGTTTTATGTCGCACGACCTGTGAAGACTCCAAGTATTAACTCATGAATTATGGACAACTCATGAAGTAGAGTGTAAAACATGTTTTGATTCAACTCATGTATTATATTGAATGTAGGCTACCTGTGTGTTAATGTGTGTAAAATTGCCTCGGCTGAGACGGTAGGCCACTGGTAGTGGTGCAGGCCTAGTGGAGGGTAAATGCAAATAAATTCAGTGTTTTCTGCAGAAAGATGCATTGAAAGTATAGGGAGGGGGGGAATGTCCATAGGGGGAGAAAAAAATTTAAGGTAAGTGACCGTTGAGGGGGTGTGGGCACACTTTTTGGTGTTTTGTAACAATGTCTTTTTAGGCTACATGCAGTTTGTATGATGGAATTATTTTGGAGTGAATGAACATGCACAGGTAGCCTACTTTTTGAAGTGATTTGTTTGACAATCAGATGAAATTATCATGACTGGTTGTGTTAATACAGTTTAAATTACGTTTTTATTTTAGCCTCAAGTGTGTGCACTCAATAAAGACCCCCGAATGTCATGGTGTAATTCCCACTCTAAGCAGTAGACTATCCTTTCTCCACCCTTTGAAGTTCGGGCAAATGCCAGATGGGCTGGTCCATTTTCAGAAAAGTGGAGGCTTTTTGCGCAAACTGATCGTATCTGGCTTATAATGGGGGCCTCAAGCAAACAAATGGGCCTCAAGTGGGGGCCTCAAGGAAGAAAGTGTACCGATGTGTTAGAAATGCCAGGGCCGATTGATGGTCCCAGTCCGCCACTGGTTGAAGTGCATTCACAGACACATGACAAAATAGACAGCCTAGCAAAATAGAAGTGACATTTGTCAATCCATCACAAACATAAAATGCTATTTCCCACATGCAAAGCCCTTTGTAATAATAAAATGAATGCACTTACTCGAAAAATCTAACTTTACCATCAAAGCATGCATTATAACTTCATAACAGTCATGGAGACTCGACTTCCTCTTTTCCCATTGGTTGCCTCGAAAAGCATATCCTTGATTGCATGAAAAAGCTGTCTCAAGACAAATGTATTCCCTCTTTCCTTCATTTCATATATATGGCGAGGTCTCACAGAATCTTATATCCGCATTATGAGAAATTATGTGTATACATCAACACAGAAGGAAGCAAGTTGGAGAAAAAAAGTATTAGGCTACAGATCTGACTACACCTGTGCTGCCGCCTCCTGGACAGACATGACTACCGAGCGCGTGCAGTGGCTGTAGTATAAACGAACAAGCAGTTTAAGAGCCGCACTCAAAGCTAGAGAACCGCGCATTGGGAGCGGGATGGCAGGGAGAGTAAAGCACCACGTCCTCCTCCTCATGGGGCTCTTGCTGACAGGGACCGCTACAGTCCGGGGAAGCAGAGGGGGAGCGATGTTTGATGAGGAGAGGGAGAAGGAAAACGACGCAGAGAGCCCTTGTGAAGTTAAAACCGTTACCGTTTCTACCCTGCCTGTACTCCGGGAGAATGAGTTCAGTTTCACCGGCGGTGGCTCGGGGAGCGTGGCCGGAGGAGGAGGGGAGTCCCGACTCCTTTTATTCGTTAGAACAGACCTACCTGGACGAATTTCCGTTATGGATGATCTTGACAACACCGCTCTCCCATACTTCACACTGGGTAAGAACATTATAATCTTACTGCCTCTTTACTGTCCCCCAATCCATAAACGGATTTACAATGGTTGCTCATAGGGACCACTAACATATGCCTGGCCGGTGGTATAGGCTATATTTACTGAATTACAATAATTGTTTTCGTACATTCAAAATGTAAAGACTTATTCTACACAGTGAAGTGTCATCTAGGGTTGAACATTATGG